>NC_133207.1:14516821-14554321 GCF_958299795.1 Porites lutea | reverse complement strand
TCAATATAATTTTCATTTCTGAGGAATGATTGCAGTCCAACCTCCACTAACAGCCAAGTACTTTCCACCAATGGTCACCTCTCTACAACAGCCCCTTTTTTGGCGGAGAGTCCCTACACTGACTCTTGTTTTAAAACCTCTCTACAAAGGCCATTATCTTCATCAAGGTGGCCATTGTGGAGAGGATAACGGTAAATCCAGAAAATCTCCATAACTTCCCCCACAAAATTGGAATTTCCTGGGAAAGGAGGGGATCTACAGAACAACATAATAAAAGAAATGGATAAAGCTTTTAACCTGTAAATTGGAATTTCCAGATAGGTAGCAGGTCTTAGAAAAATTCCCTTCCACAGGGGAGCAATTGATATTTTCTTGAACTACACAATGGCACGAAATACGTAAGTTATAATTCCTAATGCTTCAGTATCTTAACACACCAGAGAGAAACATGTATCTCTACATTAAGTCTCTGACTCAGGGAAAATCAGCCATCGTAGCTATCAGAAATATGATTATTTATAAGCAAATGACTTGTCATTTATAAATGCCCCCGATGAAAATGTGGAAATTATGTTATTCAGCCTTGCTCATATTACCTGAGCCCCTGTGAGTACCACAGGTTTCCCAAGGTTTTCAAACATGAAAGAAAGTGCAGATGCTGTGAAAGCCATTGTGTCTGTTCCATGAAGGATAACAAAGCCATCATACTTCCCATAATTATCAAAGATCTCCATACTGACATCAATCCAATCTTCAGCGCAAGTGTCTTTAGATTCTCTGATCTTACCAGATTCTTTGATATCGTACATTATCCTGATGCCAAGTTTGGATACACTGTAAATAGAAAATCAGTTCAATAATTAAAACAGTGCAGGAAGTTATAATTTCTTAACATGTAGGACCTCTAAAGATCATGGATACAGGTTATTTATAATATGATTAGTTTACAGACAAATTATGTTACAAATTCATAATTATAGACCATTTTCACATGACATCACATCTGCTCTGTTGGTGTCTGAATATAATATGTTGGCAGCCAAGTTTAGTGTCCCTAACCAATCCTGTGGGAGTTGACCTCTTTTCCTACGTAGCTAGGTTAACACTTTCTTTTGTTCCAATATACTTAGCCGGTGGCCATGAAAACAATCTATTTAAAAATAATTATTGACCAACATAAAAATATACTTACGGCATGGCTAATCTCTGTAAAGTAGAAATTTCTTTCCCCCCCTGAGACACAAAACAGGCAGAATCATGGAGCATGGGAAGTTGTTTCAATTCATTTATAAAGATATCTAGATGGAGAGCACACGGTTCTAGAGAAGAAAACAGAATAATTATTTTAAATGGGAGATGTGCTAAACTCTCCCAGATGATTAAGAAGTCTTCTGGATCAATATAAAGAAACAATCTCTCAGTTTCCCAGTATATCTAGATCATCATAATAATCAGGATAAAACCAACTTTTTTGACCTCTGTTCAATAAAATAATCCTCTGCAGTTTTTTATATTGGGCAATTCCAGAAAATATCCATATCATACCATGGACGGACAAGGGAGGGTTCTTTGAACTGGAAATCTGAACGCATGGGGGGATTTTTACGATTGGAATTCCGAAGGAATGGGGGGCTTTTAAATCTGGAATTTCCAGAAGGGACAGACGAGTGTATCCCTCAAAAACACTTATTTTATGGACTTAATCAGTTCGCAAATAACGCACAAACTGATGACACTGCTGACGATCTTGGAAACTGGATACAAGATATAAGCATCCATCGATCAGTAATACTTTCAAGTTTATTTGTAGAAGAAAACCAACAAAATGTGGCTTATACATCAAGCTCCAGAGGCCCTAATGCTACAAAACATCCTTTTTTCTCCAGGCTCATCAATTATAATTATTATTTTGTCCATTCAATAGGAAACATGGTCCTTTGACTGACAACAACATTTTAATTTTTGAAGCTCCTGGGATTGGGAGTGAATACTGACCCCGAAGGCTCAAATTCAAGATGGCGGGAATGAAAATACACTCAATCTAAATATCTTTTGACTGACACACGTTCATCACAAGCTAACAAGAAAACTTCTATTTTTTAACTATTCTGACATTGACTGCAGGAGTGCGGGACTGTGTTGTTGTATACCCACTTAATATTCACTTTCAGCGACTGGCGGAGTGCAGGACTGCAGGTGCACTCGTTTTACTCGGCGTAATAGAACACAACTGGGGGACTGCGGGAGCAGTTTTCAAGTAAGACATTTAGTGGGCTGGGCATTGTGTGGTTCCAAAAAATATCCATACCCCCCAACAGAAGAATCTTTGATTTGCACCCTCCACTGCCCAAGATTTTCCGTTCCAGGGGGACTTTGATGACCCCCGCCCCCCCCCCACAACCCCCCCCCCCGCCTCCCCCCAGGAATTTCCAGAATTTTTAAACAGGAACTTCGCTTACCACCCTTTAGAAATTCAAAGTGGTTTTGGGACTAAAAAACAAAGAAAGTGTATACTGACTCAGTTACGAAAGTACGGTAGAATACGGTGAAATTTCAGGAAACGTTTGCTAAGCTTATTATTCAGTCAAACTTTTAGCTTCTTCGCCATCACATTTGCAAATTATGTCTGTGTTGTTATTAGGTAAGCTTAAACATTTCAAGGGTTTCAAAGTTTAAACGTCGATTTTTCTCCATTTTGTGCTTACTCCTACACAAACGTTATAAAGATAACTTAAGTTTCACCTACTTAAACAACTTTGCAAACGATAGCAAAAAAAGCAGAAACTTACAAGGTTCCTTGCTGGCTGTTTATTTTTCTACACATTTTGTCAGTTTCTCCAGGTTGATTCTTATTTAAGAAACCAAATTCACTAGTAACAGTTGCCAACATGCTAGGTTTCGTGCCCCTTCCCCTTCCCCTTTTAACACCTGCCACGCAGGCTACGTGAACATCGTCATGATTGAAGTAATTTAACTAGCCACTCACTCAGGTAGCTGGGCATTGTGAAGGTCGAGCAACAAATGGGGATGAAAGTAGTCTCGTCTCATCGCATTTCGTATGAGTTACTACCCCAAATAAACAATGACAAAACATGAAACCTATCAAAAATGTGTTTCCTGCATGTGAAGGTAGGGAAAAGGGATACTCATAAATGAACAGAAGTGAAAGTACTTTTAAGTTTGTTGGACAAAAACGAGATGAAGACAACATTCCAGTTATGTCCACCATTAAAATCGTTTCGACTTCATTCTAAATTAAAAAACATCGTTCTTCTGGAGATTGAAGCATTAGCTAACTCAAAGGAAAACAGAAACATTAAAGTTTATGATGTTAACCTCATCTCAGTGGCCAGGAGCACTGACTTTTGTTTCAAAACAACATACATAGGTATGTCTTTGTGCTTTAGATAGATCATACGTTGCTTTCAATGTTTTGTACGTGGTTCGCACCCTCTGGAAAAGCAGTTTCCCATGAACCCCCCTTGGACTTTCCAATGATCTTCCGTCGGGGGGGGGGGGGGGGGGGGTATGGATATTTTCTGGAAACACACTTTCTGCAATGCTCCTTTTGGCATAAAATAAGCCAAATTTGGCATATTTCAATGCAAACCCTGCCAATATCTCTAAAGGGTTTGACCAAAATGAGAATCCGAACAGGAGGGGGGTTAACAATTATAGAATTCTGAGGGCATGAGGGAAATAACGCATTTTGGAAATTCCGAAGGCAAGGGGAGGGGGAAGGGTTCAAATATGGAAGCCGTCCTTAGTATGGTATGGATATTTTCTCGAAATTATTACCCATATTTGCACTCGATGATCTCTATAAAACAGAAAATGCAGGGTCTGTAAACAGGCTATTTAATCAAAACCCTTTCACAGGAAAAAATAACGGATTCCCATTATTGGATATTTTAGGGTATTTAAAGAATACCCACAAAAATCCCAAATTTGGAAGAGTGAGACAAGTCCCAAACAGGGAACTTGGTTGGGAATTCCCTGGTTGGGACTTGTCTCACTTTGCCAAATTTGGGATTTTTATGGGTATTCTTTAAATACCCTAAAATATCGAAAAATGGGAATCCATTATTTTTTCCTGTGTTTTTATCCTACTGAATGGATGGACCCCCGGACAGTACTGACAATCTGGTCCATAAAATAAAAAGACTGTGGAATAGGGTAGGTACCCCTGAGATGTACCATTCTCATTAAGTTTCTTCATTCCTATTGTTCCACCAGTGTACAGGACAAGAACCAAGGAGGTTTTGACTGTGTTGCAGCTCATACTGATGACTGTAGTGTGCAGTTACCAAGGCAACCTTATGAAGGAGGGAAAAGGGTCAGTCCAAAATCTATCCACCACCCCACCCCTAGCACAGGAAAAAATAACAGATTCCCATTTTTGGATATTTTAGGGTATTTAAAGAATACCCACAAAAATCCCAAATTTGGAAGAGTGAGACAAGTCCCAACCAGGGAACTTGGTTGGGAATTCCCTGGTTGGGACTTGTCTCACTTTGCCAAATTTGGGATTTTTGTGGGTATTCTTTAAATACCCTAAAATATCCAATATTGGGAATCTGTTATTTTTTCCTGTGGGCCTGCTGCAAGCATATGTACTACTGCTCTTCCCTTTCACCAGGGGATTCAAATGCTTTCTTAACCCATTCGCTCCTGGAGATTTTGCCGAAAAACGCGTTTTGAAGCTAGTCCAGTGGTTTTCTGGTCACTGTTGTGCTATAAAGAGCTAAAACTTACCACAAACCAGTTTACAGGTCGTACACTTCGCAGCCTTCTGATCCAGATGCAAAATACATCAGCTTGTGAAGTTCAGGCGTGCGCAGAAAGCAAAATTTCGAGTTTTTGGGTTTAAAAGTGACACAGCAGTCTTGACTTTTACTTTTCGCTTTCTCTCCTCCCTTCTTTTTTCGCTTTTCTTGCCTCATTTTTTTTTCTCCTGCTGGGCATTTAGTAGGCTTCATTTTGGTGGGAAGAGTTTTTAGGAAAGCTTTTAGGATCTTAGGATTAGGTGAAAGGAAAGGCAGGTGGCCATTGGAACAAGATTTTCATGGAGATTTTCAGGTCAATGTCACATGGTTTTTTGCTTCTTTCTTCGGTGTCCTTGACTGAATTGTGCTTAATATTCTGGTATGGTTTGAAAGATCTCTTCACTCTGCACAAGTTAGCGAAGAAAGTTGTCCTTGACTGTTAAAACTGATGACGTCACAAAGGGTAGAAAGGACCTGGATTCGCACGGGCGGTTCAGGAACGAATGGGTTAAGTATTGCTCCTGTAATTGTGCAAAAATCCCAGGGGAAAGTACTCCCATAAATTCTGGGTCTAGTGTGTGCTGCCCACAGTCTTGAATCCCGACCCCATAAATTAAGGATGAGATAAACAGAAATTGACTTCCTATGTTACGCTGAAACCTGAAAATTAAAAAGGACACCCTATTCAGGGTACCACACAAACCTTAATAACTGGTAAATAACTTTCCTAATACTCTTGACGAATAGTTCATTTTTAACAGATGATTTGTCTCTAGTGTAGCTGGCTGGGCTTTTACTCACTTGAATTTCGATGACACAAGTATCAAAGGAACACACCAGTAATGCCAGCAAGGGCAAAATATGATAATATGATGATATGATACCCTATTTAAGTTTCAAGACCCTCAAAAACCATACCCTATCCGGAAAATTCAATGAGTACAATGAGGAATGAGGAGTGTTAAGTAATTAAATAGGATAACTGGAATTAACATTAATAATGGTAGGGGTGTATTAAAATTAGCCTTAAAACTTTTAATAAAGCATCATGATGTACATTACACAGGGTACATTAAATTTATATTGAACTATCCACAGGAAATGTTAGTCTCTCCCAGACCTACATCTGATATCTTCCTTCGGTTGTCCTTTTATTGTACTGGCTTTTTTAAAATTAAGCTACAATCCAGGACACAAGGCATGGGTCACACTCCTCTGGTACCTCCTTTTCCCTTTCCAGTGTTGTTATATAATGGTTTTTTGGTACAGTTGTCTAATTTCAAGGTCAACATTGGAAGGAAGAGGGAAAAGGACGTGGAGCACATCATGTTAATGTTAATTCAACTTAGCCAAGTTCTACTATCATGAATAGCCCACATTCGATATATTAAAATATTTTAACATGACTCCAAGGCTTTGGGACAAAATTAAAAATTTTTCAGGACTCCACTTTCTCGCAATTCCTAGAAGAGACTTGCACATTTGTAAAGGAAACCAAACCAAATATAGAAATATGAGTAGAAAGCCTCAGAGTCATGTTAGAATTTTAATATATCGAACCTAGGCTATTCTTGCTATTATATTGTGTCTCCTAAGCCTAAAATGAATGATGTACAAAAAAGCATGATGCACGTGCAAACTTGTTGTTTTGCTTAATAAACCTATTGGTGTTTTGACGTCTTCTCATGGATGACTTTCAGGCAAAATTCACTCCGAAAGCTCTTTCATGGTCTTTATGTTGCCAGTTGTTTCTGGCAAAACCCACCAACTATGCCAGCTACAGCTGAGTGACATACAATAGTCCCCAGGGGATATCAGAGGGATTTTTCATTGACAATTACTTGAACCCCACCTATTTTACAACCCCCTGGTTGCCCTGGGGTGCTACTCTTGGGGGAAGTTGACTATGATGTGCATTTAATAATAATTATTGTACTCTTACAGAGCTCAAATACATTGACAATACGTTTACCACTGAATACAAACAAAGTTCACCACGCTCTTCAGGGTCGCTATAACATTCCTTACCCTGTCTCTGTTGTAGATATTCGGAGGGGCGATTTAACGGAGGGTTTTTTGCGTTAAGGTTTTTGGGGGGCTTATATTTGGAGGGGCTTATAAATGGAGGGGCTTATTTTCGGAATTTTACGGTATTTCTTCTTAAAATACAAGAGCTTTTACTTAAGCCATTAGTTACAAAACGAAACAGGTCTTTATACGTTCAAGTTACTATTATTACTGTGAAAAACCAATCTGCATGAGATTTACAGTCAAAAAGCTGGCACGTGAAAGTGTTGGAAAAGCACATGCGAAGAATCAGGATAATTATACCTGTAAAAGAGCCTTTTTTTACCAAATGAACTTGCCGAAAGAGAACATGTATGCGTGAGAGAATCATGAGAGACATTTCATTGATCTTTAACGAATTTATAGTCACTCCTTTGTGACTATTTATGTGCGATTATTATGAATGATTAATTAGTCGGTTTGAGTAGGCTAAGTTAATTTGCCTAGTGCTCTCGATCTCGATCTGATAGTAAGCATGGGCTACCTCTGGTTTTTAAAAGGGTTTATGCTTTGTAAACAGATTATCAGTTCTCAGAAATAACTAGATTATTTTTGGATTCTCCAGGTCGTCAAAACTTAAAGCACATCAAGGCACCATTTGATTGGTTGGCAAAATATTGTTTAGGCTTGGTCAAAAGACAATTAGCTTCACACCGTCGTTTTCTTTATGGTTCCTTTACACAGTCAATATTCTTCAACCCTACAACTCAAGATGAGATCGCTGAGATTGCGAAAAACTTTTCTTCCAGGTAAAGCAGCTGGCTACGACCAGATTCCAATGACAGTCATTAAGGAGTCCATTCTACTTGTTTCTGAACCACTCACCCATATCATAAACTTGTCAATCCAGCATGGTATTGTTCCCGATGAAATGAAAATCGCTCGCGTGATACCTATTTTTAAATCTGATGATCAGTTGCTTTTCACCAACTACCGACCTATCTCGGTGCTTCCCAGCTTTTCAAAATTCTTAGAAAGAGTTATCTACAATCGTTTACTGCAATATCTGATGAATTTCAACATCCTCTGTAGTAACTAATACGGCTTCAGGAAAAATCATTCCACTGCACTCGCGCTAATCGACTTGCATGAAAAGATCTCCACGGCCTTTGACAGAGGTGAATTTTCCGTAGGTATTTTTCTTGACCTCTCAAAAGCCTTTGACACTGTAAGTCATATCATCCTTTTCGATAAACTCGAACATTACGGTATTCGTGGCTTAGCGCTGGACTGGATAAGAAGTTACTTTTCAAACAGAAAGTAATATGTTGAATATAATTGCCACCGTTCGTTAAGAAATGAAATCTCTTGTGGGGTCCCTCAGGGTTCTATCCTCAGACCTCTTTTTTTCTTACTGTACATTAACGACATCAACAATGCTTCTAATCTATTAAATCTGATATTGTTCGCTGACGATACCAATGTGTTCATGTCACATAAAGATCTGAACTATCTCTCAGATATGTTAAACTTGGAGATGGACAAACTGTTAATCTGGTTTAAAGCAAACAAGCTTTCTCTAAATCTTAAAAAGACTAAATTTATGGTCTTTAAAACCAAGACAAAAGCGTTCAATTTGTAATATTCAACTAAGTATGATAATCAAAATATTGTTGAAGTAAAGGAGACAAATTTTCTAGGCGTAATTTTGGATGAAAACCTAAATTGGAAGTCGGAAATATCACACGTTGCAAGTAAAGTTGCGAAGTCAATCGGTATAATATCTAGATGCAGCTTCTTTCTTCCTAAATCGTCTTTACGTATGCTCTACTGTTCCTTAATTTATCCTTATTTTTACTACTGCAATATCGTTTGGGCTTCGACCTATAAAACCAATCTCTGCCGCCTTGTTATCCTGCAAAAGCGCATTATTATAATTATTAATAAATCACATTTCAATGCTCATACTGAACCCATCTTTAAGGACCTCGCGGTATACTAAAATTTAATGATATCCATTTGCTTCAACTGGGCCAATTTATGTATTCTTGCAAAAATTTATTCTTACCTCCAAAGTTTAATAATCAAATCAAAGCAATCAATTCCACTCTTACAATACAAGAAATTCCCAGGTCTACAGTCTACCGTATTGTCGTACAAACACGAAGAAGTTCTCGCCCTTTTTTCAAGGGCCTAAGTTTTTTAATTTACTTGACAACAAGGTCATCAACTCTCAATCCCTCTCCTCTTTTAAGAAAAAACTGAAGATTAAATTATTGAGTAAGTACGAAAACAGTTCATAAGTCTATTCATCTTCCACTTTTCGCCCTCTTTTCTTCAACTGATGTGAAACAGCCCTAGCTCATAGTCCGAGGAGACCTAACCTCTCATAAGCTCCAATAGTTTCTGTTAGGTCTCCTCGCCACTTCTTTTTTCTTCTTTTCCTGTATTTTTTGTAATTATTGTGTGGCAAATAAAATAAAATACAATAAATAAACCAAAAGAGCACGGACATGGAGTTGCAAGTAGCCGACTTTAAAAGCCAAGTGCAGACACATGTAGATCAAGTTATTGCAATCATCGAAACGAGGAAACAAGATGTGTTTGATGCAGTGGATGATCAATCGAAAAAATCACTGGAATCTCTCTCACAGAAAAAAGGCCAAGTTGAAAATCAAGTGAAATTAATTGAATCGGCAATTGAACAAACTAAAGCTCTTGTGAAGCGAAGCTTTAGTATTGAAATCCTTGGATTCAGTGAAACATTTGATTCAATCCTTCAGGAACAGAGCTCCCAAGGAAACCCTGACACTGAATGTATTCCTCGGTTTAGTTTCACTAAAAGTGAAAAACTGATTAACGTATTGAACAGTGAAGGGATAGGTAATGTAAAAATTGCCTTAAGCGAAACTGAAGCGCAACAATCAGAAGCTAAAGGTAAAGAAAGTAGTAAAGTAATTGCTGGGAATAAAGGGGCAAATGACAGTCCTTTTGAGGCTCAGGTACAAACCAGGCACTGCTGGAAAGCTTGAAGGGCCCTGAGGTGTGGCAGTGAGTGATCATGATGAAATCGCTGTGACTGAGCTCGGTAACAATAGGGTTTCAGTGTTTAGTAGTGACGGTACCCACTTAAGATCGTTTGGTAGGGAGGGTAAGAATAATGGTGATTTTGATTGCCCTAAAGGGATCGCTTTTGATGGTCTTGGTAATATTGTAGTGCAGACTGTAATAACCACAGGATACAAGTCTTTGATAGGAATGGTAACTTTCTTAGTAAGTTTGGTGATCACCGGCTTATCTTTCCTGAAGGTTTATCAATAAACCGCAACGGCGATATTATTGTTGCTGATGTGAGTAACAAATTAATCAAGGTATTTTTCTCTGGTGGAAAGTATTTACGTAAATTTGGTGGAGCAGGTTATTTGGTCGATCCTATTTACTGTATCCAACACGGTCAATATTTTATGGTCTCAGATTATGGTGATCATTCCATTAAAATCTTTAATCTTCAAGGAAGGTTTATCTCTAAATTTGGAAAACAGGGAAACGAGGATGGAAAGTTCAATGAGCCCCGTTATTTGTCCGTTAACAAAGAAGGATTGCTAATGGTCTATGATTCATACAATCATAGGGTTCAGGTATTTGAACTGAGTGGAAAGTTTGTTACAAAATTTGGAAGTGAAGGTAGCGGGAGAGGAGAGTTAAAGAATCCAGTTTCTACAGGAGCCCTTAGTGATGAAAGGATTGTTGTGTGTGAATTGAAAAATCACCGAATCCAGGTATTTGAGCATCTGAAGGGGTTTAAGGCCTGGGTCAAAGGTTTGTTCGGAGCATATGAATGATTGGCAAAATCTCTACCTGGTATGGGAGACCGAGAAAAAAGGAAATCTCTCCCTCAAAGTAAATCTTGATGTTTTCTTGTGGCTTAACGTTTAATTATGGTCACGTATCATATCACGTGACCAAGAGTAGAAAATGAAGGAAATTTGGCGAAATGATGGCGAATTTACTTTGTTTGGATAAACAAATTGGCATTTCTGAAAGAGGATAAACATACCTAACTTTCTACGTTTTTAATGAATGTACGCGAAGTTTAAATTAAAGTTTTAAATAATTCAAGATTAAATTTATCCATTTAAAATGAGTTTTTTTCTCATAATTTTTTCTTGAAGTGCAATGGACTGTCATTCCAAACGTAAAGTGTTAGAAATATTTAATACGAATAAGAAAAATGTAATTGTTCGATTTCTTTTCTTAAACCGGCCACCAATTGGTCAATAATTTAGAATTTTTAGCAAAATGGTCACGTGACATATCATGTGATTGATTAACACAATATTTATACTTGAAAATGTTAAGGAGGATGAGTTCTTTATGTGCGCCAAATTTTGATTTAGCGTCACCATCAATGCCGAAGTTATAGCCAATAAATTATTTTCAACAGGTGAATCTCTTAGTCGCAGGCCTTAAACTACTTGAGATGAATGAAATAATCTCGCCTGCGAATAAGGCCATCTCTCCTCGCTCCTCGCTTTAATTTGAGGGACCTTTCGCGAGAAACGTCTCTGCCGCGAAGCTTCCTAACAGAGGCGAGGAGGGAGGAGAGTCAGCTGTAATCGCAAAAAGCTTTAGAAATTATCCTACCTGTGATGTAAGACTTGAGATTCAGTTCACTATTATATATTATACACTTAATGTCAGATCCCGAGGGAAACAGTTAGTTTTGTTTTCCCAAGAGTCCTGATGTTTCCCGAGACGAAATCGAGGGAAACATCGGGACTCAAGGGAAAACAAAACTAACTTGTTTCCCAAGGGACCTGACATTAAGTGTTTTGTTATATTCCTAGATTTTCATTTCAACAGCAACCAAAGAATAACCGGAGCGAACCAAAAACAGTCGACTCGGTACTTAAAACAACACAAATTTAATTCTCTAAAACCACTGAATGTCATTGAATGATTTACAAAAGTACTTCCCTTATATTATCTGCATCTTTTTCCTCCACTAGCTGCTGTTTTTCTTCGGGGAACTTCTGGGATAACTGGAAAAATCGTTGCTTTTTAGCTTGAGGCTTCGTGTTTACGATGTTGTGTTCATTCACGAAATAAATAAAAAAACTGGCAGTGTTTTCCCGCATTCTGTCACGCCACTTTACAACATGCTTTGATCACGTGCTGTAATGTAGCCCGAGCGGGGTACATTGCTTTAAAATGTATCACAATCGGGATACATTTGATTTTAGTCAAGGCCACGTGATCAAGAGTCAACCAATGGCAGTCCCTCTTTAGTTGAGTGAAAGTCTAGGAATATAACAATGATCGTTAGATCCACAGTTCATGTTTCTGGAGGAAATCAATTTTGTGCGATTATTTTGTTTAGACATTTTGATATGTCGAAATTGGTGTATGATATTCTACCTGTACCTTGTCCATAAATGATATGGATTTCCACTGTCGCGCAGATGAGTTTACGCCGGCGCCACCTTCCTCACATTGCCTCGATTTTATTTACGGCGTATATATATTGACTACATCCAAAAATAGCAATTAGTTGAGATATCATTCTCTAAAATTGTTATCTCACATTATTGCTAAGGTGCAAACACTTTTTTTTGATATCTAGAAATATTATACTGTTCAATATTTACATACATTTTTGAAAGTGGGATGAATGTGAATGTGTTTTAACCTGTTCAATAGCGAAGAGAGCTTGAGTGGTTCACAATTTTGTGACTAAACGGGTTATTTTTACCTACATTTTTTCAGTAGTAACAGACGTAAATATTTCTCAAAAAGCAAAATGCTATCCCTGTCAATAACCCAAGTGAACAATTTTTTTGTCTAAATAAACAACAGTGTAAATGCTATGTATATTCACGTCATAGTTCTAAAGTCAAGGGTGGATTTAAGGGGGCGGGGCGAGGAAGCCACGACCACTCCCTTTTCTTTGAAAATTATTTTGCGTCATTTTTATAGACAAATAAAGAGTATCATTATGTAGCTGGCAAGTGTACCGGCCACCCCTCTCCGAATTTTCTGGATCGGACCCTGCTAATGTGTGCAATAACGTGCACCGGAAAGTCGACAATGCCACTTAACAGGCTTTCTTCTTGTGTCACACGCCTAAGGGAAAAACTAAACAAAGACAACAGTAGCGTTGGAAATTGGTGAAGGCCGCCTCTCCCCGTATTTCTCTACTGGAAACCTTTCCAAAGAGGGCTACAAGCGAACTCCCTGTGTGAGGCTTTCCGTCGAGTTGAAATTTGTATTGCGGCCGATTTACGAAGAAATCCACACCAAACTTTTAGATACTCATATTTATTTCAAGTTCTCTAGTGCGGCTAGTGCGCTTTGAATTTTTCACTTGGTAACCTGCGATAATCCTGGACAAAAGTAGTCGGAAAGGTTGGGGATATAACAAAACAATTACTTGCACAATTAAAATACTTTAGTTTTGAACAGCATTGGACATAGATCGACTGCAAAACAGTTTTTTTTTTCTTCTCAAATTCGGTTTAGCGTAGTTATAGAGAGAGTGAACAAATGAAATCTGAAGTTTTTAGCAACTATCCCCAGTTTTCGGCCTGGCTCCAGACCTTTTAATTGTTTGACTGCTCGCACGGAGTTTTTGAATACACAAAAATACAGACTGTTTTGCACTCTACATTGGACAAGGGGCAGAGGAAATAAGGACAGTAAAACTGTCAACAAAAACGTGCAGCTTGTTTTGCGACTAGTTTGCTCCGGGGGGGGGGGGGGGTGGGTACTTCTGGGAAATCTTGGAATCTTGGTGGGGGTGTGCCGCCCGGTACTCCAAATCCTGCCCCTATTCCAGACCCCAAAATGTCATTCTCCACACCCGTTTTCGGACCTGGCCTTAAACATTATTAGCTCTCTTCAGACCTGAATTTTTTTAGATTAGAACGCCAACATAAAATCCATTCCGAATTCGCATGTTATCTTTCGCTCTTATATTCATTTGTAATTGAAACAACAGGAAGGTTAAAGCTCTCTCATAGTTCCCTCCAGACCAACATGTGCGAAGTCTACATCCGTTTTCCGACCGAAACGATGCAAATACCAGCAATGTCATGTTTAGATGCCAAAATCTCATTGGTTCCTAAGCATCAACTCATAGTACCTCCAACCTTATTGGCCCCTGCAACACACATCAGTACAGACAAAGCCACAAAGATACATACGCTTTCACTACTGAGATATGAGCTATTTTTTCAAAATAGCTCAAAAAAGAAATGCCAAGGGTCATTCCAAAGGGGGAGGGAGAGAGGAAGAAAAATCCCTACCAACTGCATCTTTATTTTATTCACCATACACTGTATGATAACAGGAAAGCCATCAATTAGCTCGAAGAGATGAATGTTATGTTCGAGTGGCAAGAGCATTTATGTCCCCTTACTCAAGTATAAGATTCTTATGCTTATCTTTTCGTCGTCATGTAATATCTTCTATTTATTTTTGTTCGTTTTGCAAGACCCTTCAGGGATAAAACAATCCCTACCTACCACCGTTGAGTTTATCGATCTTATTTGAAAACATTTTTATTTGGTATAAGAATTTGCTAGCAACAGGCAGCAGTTATTTACGTGTATTGAAGCAGCTGAGTTTGTCTTGTCAGACAATTGCACGAGAAAGCCGGCTTATTTACAGAGATTACAGGTGTGGACCAGGCTGCCTTGCTGGAATGTCATTCTATTTGTAAACTTCACAGATGAAAATGCACTTGTCTCAGTATGACAGTCTTATTTACAATATAACGGGTGCAACATTATTCTGTACCGCTTTTGTTTACATATATTTAAAGTAAAAGACAACTTTGACATCTCGTGTGTACACTACCCTACTGTGTTAGAAACAGCTGCTTCGACAAAAACCAAATAAAAATCTGCTATAAGAGAACTGTCACACTGGGAGAGAAGCTAAAAACCTGATAAAAGCTTCGAAGGGAAACGTGCACTCAAAACTCCAATATGGAAGCGATCTTTCGTTACCTTGTAGCGCTCAGTCTGATCGTTCAAGCACTGGGGCACGGTAGATTGATTGATCCTGCAAGCCGAAACGCCGCCTGGCGGTACGGTTTTGACACACCTACTCAGGTCACGGATAACGAACTCAATTGTGGCGGTTTCAGCACGCAGTGGGATAAAAACGGTGGGAAGTGTGGCGTTTGCGGTGACCCATATCATTTTAAAGAGGGCGAGGCTATGTACACACACCCTGGGAAATACGCCACAGGTATCATTACCAAGACCTACAGAGAAGGCCAGGCGATTGAAGTGAAAGTGGACGTTACCTCTAACCATAAGGGAACTTTTACATTCAGTGTGGGCCCGATCGGGACGCCACCTATTACCCAACAAAAGCTGGCACACGTTTTAAAGACATGGAAGATCAATTCGAATAGAAATGAGGTGTTTGCGATCAAGATGAAGCTTCCCACGGGGCTGACATGTGATCATTGCGTGATACAGTGGTGGTGGCGCGTGGCAAACAGCTGGGGATGCGATGGTCCGAATGACTGTGGCATGGGGAAAGGAGAACAGGAAACATTTGTCAACTGCGCAGACATCAGGATCATCAATAGCGATGGAAGCGTTCCAACGGATTTTCCAACAGACGCCCCGCCTCCTACGACCCGAGCCCCAACACAGCCGCCCACACCACCACCGACCAATGCTCCCCAGCCCGGGGGATGTGTTGCCATAGGAGCTCATGCTGGTAGCGCCTCCATGGATAACTGGTGCAAAACAAATTGCGCCGTAGGTTATTGCCCATCTAATATGTGTTCCTGTCCTTAGAATAGAGAGGAGAAGTGTGACGTCATGTTACCATGGTACCACAACTTCTGGATCACAACAATGACGACGACGGTAGCCTCCCCGCAGACTAGAGTCCCCACTAGAGTGCAGCAGGAACGCGTCACGAACCCCTAAGAACGTCTACGACGACGACAGCGACGGTAACGAGAACAGGAAAAAGCAATAGGTTTAATAAGAAAAATAACAACTATGCACTTGTATCACGCTTTATTATGCCTTTCTTAGCTGTCATTACACGATTGGTACATGAAACTTCCTACTTTCACGCCCCCGCTATATGGAGGAGGTGAACATAACGCAAAAATTTTGTTTTCCTCAGTTTCTAAACTTAGATAAGGTCCTTTCGGATACAACATTTGGCAAATTAAATGAAATTGAATAAGGTCGATGAAGTTTGAAACAGTGCGAACTCACTTTTTAATTGACGTTTTCGGTTTGTTGTCATCCAGAAATTTTACTACCATGGCAACTTGACGTAACGACTTCTCTCTATAGCTTGACATATTAAGGGGATAGCTGTAGACGGACAACATGATCTAAACGATAATAAACCATTATCTGAAGTAACTGGCTGTTGTGTGTTTCATAAAATATGCTCAACTATTCCGCAAACTAAACCTAAAGATTCTAAGTGTGTAGACCCCTCTGTTGTCACATGTAACCCAGCACTTCCAGATTTCTAATATCTTACGCAAGCATTTTAACTCTCTTCTAACCGCTGCAAAGACGTCTTTAAGCAACCGCCTTTTGTTGCTTACAGACGTAGCCCTAATCTTCTTGACCTTTTAGTTAAAGCACAATTACCCATTATGACACAGACGTCCAGTCGACAAAACTAACATTAAATCTAAACTCACTACTGTTTCTGAACACTTTCTCTCTCACTCTGACCATTCTCACACTGACATGCAGTGGGAGTTAATCCCACTAGAGAAAATTCATTCTTCACGTTACTCAGTCCGGAAGGCGAGGGAGTCACATTTGATAGATAACCTAATGGCCTAAACCGCCGTGACGAATTATTGTAATCCATATCCTTATTAGTTTTCCTTTTCTTTTTTCTGTTGTACGTAATTTCCGCCTCTCCCTTTTAAACCATTTTTATTACGACATTCTTCATCTACTATGATATTGTAATTCCTATCATAAATTCAGTAACATCTGTAAACCTGAAGAAGGCTGTATTGCCAGCCGAAATATTGTTATGAAAAAGCAATATCATGCCCTCTCCCTATTATCCCTTTAAGTCTCTCACGGGAAGAGGGCGTTATTTTTTTCCCCATTGGGGTCGCATTTTCACGACTGAATTGACTATTATGGGGTTGCTTTTTCATTAGAGTTCTAGAATGGGGTCTCACATTTTCGAGATTTGGGGGTTCAGAAAATTCACGTAGGTAGGGATTTAAAAATGGAACGATTAACACTAAAAAACGTGTAACCTCATTTAACCTCAATTCATTTCGGTATGACTTATCTAAAAGGCTTTATGAGGTAGATGCATAAACAGAAAGTGACTACGTTCAGATCGAGAAAATTACTTTTCTTCAAAAGTGACTTAGATAAGGTCTATAATTGGCCACAGAAAAGGCTATAATGGAGTAGGGGTTCTGAGAGGCCAGCGGCTCAAATCCAGCAAAAATTAACCCAAGTAACACCCTAGGGAGCAGAATATGTATGCAAGTTTAAATTAGGAGCCCATGATACGATATTCAAGTCAAAATGTCATTCTAGTTACAAACGCAATCAGAGGCAGGACAGTATCCCGCTGCACAGTTAGTAACGCACCATTGATCCATACCAGGCTGACCGGCATATGCTCCTGCAGACTTACATCCTCCTGTTGATGACGTTGTAGTAGGGAGATTTGTTGGCCCTTCTTTTGAGGGTCCTCCAGTGGAGGGGCTCCGAATGGAGGGCTTCTGCGGACTCCCTGTAGAGGGTACCTTAGGGGGTAAGGCCGTAGCGGTGGAGCTTAAAGGCTTTTCCGTGCTTGGTTTCTCTTTTGTTGGCACAGGACCTCCCCCTGGTATAATCTTGATGTCTGCGCAGTTCACAAATGTTTCTTGTTCCTTTCCCCAGTTGTTTCCCACTGTCCACCACCATTGTAGCACGCAGTGATCACATGTCAGGCCTTTGGGCAGCACGAGCTCGATGAGATACTCTCCATTTGCGGATGACTGCAACTGCCACTTGTTCGAACCATCGGGTTGCAACAAGACGTGTGTAAGCTGTTCTTGGGTGATAGGGCGTGTCTGGAGCTTACCCACACTAAAACGGAAGTATCCCTTATGATTGGCAGTGATCTCTATTGTCACCTGAATTGTTTCTCCTTCTTTATAAGTCTTGGTGGTGAAATCATCACTAGCATACGATCCGGGGTGGACGTACTTAGGGTTTGCTATGTTATATTCGTCGCCGCAAACGCCGCATTTACCACCATGCTTATTCCACTGGGCGCCGAATCCCCCACAATTCAACTCGTTATCCGTGTACTGCTTCGGACGATCGGGAAAGACTCTCCAGGCGGAGTTTCTACTAGCAGGGTCCATCATCCGTCCATGTCCAAGAGCCAAAGCGATCACTATTTTCGCGACCAACAAAAAACGAAAAATTTCTGTAACATTCATTTTACCTTCAGTCTTGTGTTCGTTTTTGATGCAAAAGTAAAATTTGAAAAATGACCAAGCTTTTATGAGTTACCGCCAACTGCCAATGCCGGATTAGATTTTAGCAATGTGCCATCACTTTTATACCAAAAGCCCCCGTGATGAGGTGTACGTGATGACTAATGAGTCAGCAAAAATGCCCCACCCAATGCCGCCCACAAATTACTTAGTTTGGTCATACTCCTGGTAACGTCAAGAAAGCTTAAGTTCTACAATATATAATTTTACAATATATTACTATATTGCTTTTATTCATAGTATTGTTTCGGGATATAGTGCAAAGGCCCCGCGACACTAGCGCAATAGCGCACAAATCATAATATTTACATTGAATAGCCCGAATAACAAAACTTATTCCGTCTATTATTTACCCGGCGAGCGGCGTCCGGCATGGGAAAACCACTTCATGCTCGCAGATAAAAGTCATTTTGAATTTCTGTAAAAGTGTGTAAACTATTTAAGAATTTGAAGAACACTTGAGAAGTGTTTGGGGTGCTTCCACAAACCACGAATCCACTAGACGGTTGGTTTCTTTGAAGTGGTCTAATAAATTCTCCCTTTGCAATCAAAATTACAGCTTAGCGAACGAACTTATGAAAAGAAAACTATATAGGACTGGTGATGATTCAGCTGAATGATACACGTTATCCTGGACGGAACGTGATCACCCTGCTGTTAGCGGTTTATACCAGACAAGTTCCGACGTTTATAAATACAAATTTGGTTTTGGAAGAAGTGGCCACTTCGCATGCCAACGTCCGGATATTGATGGATCGGAAACAGGACAAATTATGTACGGAAACAAGCCATATGGAGCGGTTTTCACTTGACTGTCGAAAGTAATTGAGGAATTGGTTTGGTTTTGGTTTTACTACGCCCTTTGGTTGGCTAGTGTATTTACTTTGGTTTTGGTTTTACGACAGTCAAGTGAAAACCGCTCTATAGAATAGACTTTCTCAAAGTCCTTCGCTTCTCATTTCCGGTTCCGTAGTTGGCCTCAGCGCGAACGACGAGGTTTCGCTCTTTGGTTCGCTTTTGCTGCAGAAAAGATAAAAAATCTACCACTTTCGCTTCGCGCTCGTGAAAAAATTTGAGCTCGACTTGTAAGCAAGTCTATATATAGAATTGCCGAGTAGGAGGCAAATAGAAAGGTGACTGATATTTTGTTTCTTTTGTATTGGCCCTGATTCTAATCTCGCTTTACGGACACCCGGTTAATACAGACACGTCAGTAAAATATTACGGACAGTGTTCTTTGTACTGGGCAAAGCCCTAATAGATGGTTTTCACAGTGAAGTCATCAAATTAGCGAGGTTTTACGAATTCTTAATATTTACACTAGGTTGAAGATAAACAAAAACAGTAAATCTTTCTACAAGTTTCCATTCCCGTAGCACGTTTCATTTCGAAAATACAGCAATTTTCACAATGCGTGACAGTCCAAATTAAAATAGGAATGCTGTCTCTAGATTTTCGGCAGTATAACCATTTCAAGTATTAGAAGATATGTTTATGCGCACGTATGCTAGTTCTCGAGTGAAAAAAAAGAGCTTTTATAGAAAACGTGAACTCCAGACTTTTTTGTTGAGGGGGGCGTAAGGGGGACACGAATACCGCAATACCGCACATGGTAGCGCGAGAATACCGCAACACCGCATCAAAATTTAGCCAAATACCGAAACCGCAGTTACAAATGGGAAAACGTTGACGTTGTCAATACCATAAAATCCTCCTTTCAAATAGAAATAATACTTTTATGTCAGTGTTTCCAAATCATGGTGCGTCGATGTCAAGTGTACGATAAACATAAGATCATCGCACTCGTTTAACATTGTTCCTTACATGTAAGCGTTTACGTAAATGATACAACAGGAGTTTTCTAGTATTACTCAGGAGCTCCTGGTATTACTGTATATATTACTGAACTGGATCATAAACGGACGGATGACAGTTGACTCTTATGAGGTTGTTTCAGATTCACAGTTAACTCGGTTCTGTGTTGAGGGTTTCAAAACGTCGACCCCGGCTGCCTTTTGGATTCGAAGGGCACACAGCACCGGGGGGAGTACTTCCTTGCAAGAGGCTAAGAGGGATGTGCCGCTTAATGGGGTCGCATTTTCACGACTGGAGTGATTATAATGGGGTCGCAAATTTTCGGATTTTTGAGATAGGTAGGGATTCAAATGGAAAGATTCTCGGCAAAAAAATCAGGAAGTGGTTGTTTATTAAATTTAACAATAAGCTTGCATTGACCGCATTACATTCCCCCGCTTGAAGCTAAATAATGAAGGCAGGCGCGGGCGAGGAGATTGGGGCGGGAGCTGCTTCGCCGCTCACAGTCGTGCTGCCGACAAAACCATGTAAAACTCCCATGGGGTACTTGGGTTAATTTTTGCTCGGTATGTGCCACTGGCCTCTCAGAGCCCCTACCCCATTATAGCCTATTCTGTGGCCAATTATAGACCACATCTTAGTCACTTTTGAAGAACTGTTTTACCCCAAAAAAGCAGAACATGTGCGACCCCATCCTAGTAACTCTCTACAAATGCGACCCCATTATAGTCAATCCAGTCGTGAAAATGCGACCCCATCCAGCGGCACATCCTCATTAGCCTCTTATCAGGAAGTACCCCCCCCCCCGGCCGCCATGGTACGTAGGCTAAGCACACACGAATACTAGTACATTCTATATTCCTGCATGCACAACGAGAAGGACGAGTATTAATTCAATTTTAGATCACATCATCTTCATGGATTATCTTTCGACACTACACAATTTATAATGACCTCACTGACCTCACTATTTGCTGGAATATCTGACTGATCACTTAGTTGACCCTCTGGATCGCTCGCCATTTTTTTGCGACTAGCACGAAAGTGGTGGTAAGATTGGTAGGGAGGTTAAAAGCTGACTATTCCCACAATGTCCATGAGGTCATAAATAATGCGACATGTTTACGTATCATTGGATAAAAAAGTTAATGTCGTTAATCATATCAAGTATTAACTGAAATTACAAGCCATACGATTTGTCTGCACTGTTTGCGCAATACGATCCCCGACTGTGCAACTACAGGAAGACACGCAGGCTAGGTAGCGAGACCTTTTAGGATTTGTATCATCTTGTCATGAAAAAGAAGCAGATCACCGCGACACAACGATTTTTTCACCGACTACCGCGACATAAAATTTAAACTTACCGCACACCGCTTGGACTCTGAAAACCGCAATACCGTACTTTGAAATAAAAATTACCGCAACACCGCACCAAAAATAACCCAATACCGCAATACCGCAAACCCTTACGCCCCCCTCTTTGTTGATTTCCGGCGGCCGTATCGGGTGCACGGTTCACCAATATGGCGTCTCTATACAAAGCTTTACAAAGGTGCGTGAAACGTTTCGGCAAGTAACTCAGAAACTGTGGGCCACAGAGACCTGGGACTTGGACAAATTGTTTATATATTAGTCTTTTATAACATTTCATTTTCTTGGCTTCTTCCACTGGACGGTTTCCAATTTATTTTTTTGTTTCGTGACACAGTGAAAATGATCTATACATTTTCTCTCAATTAAATCGGCGTAATGAGGACACCTGGCGTTAATGCGGACAACGGACACTTGTTTCTTGCTCAATGAACAGAATCTCATAGATGTCAACCTCGCAAATGCGGACAATTCATCGTCGCATGCTCTGAACTGTGTGGTGTGATAAACCTTTCCCTCAGTTTGACTATGCTAAGGGACTGTTCGTTATTTATGCCTAAGGGGGGGGCCGGTGTTTAGAGTGGGGGGGTAAAATTTTCAAAGTCACTGAAAAAGGGGGGGTGTTTTTCTAAAATACAAATAAGGGGGGAGGGGTAAGCTTTTAGAAACTGTTGTTTCAACACTTGTGTAGCCGTTTTGCAGACATATTTAAAAAGTTGAACTCTGTATCGAGAATTCTATTTAATACAAAGCGCCTGATCTTTATAGTTTGAAAAGCTAAGAAAACGTGACGTGGAGTAGCGTTATTTAAAGGTTCCAATATATATTAACTTATTAAATCCCTTTACATGCAATCTGATATTTAATAATAGCAAAACTGTCTCCAGTTTCAGGAGTACATCCTCGTGGTTCAATCCTTACAATGAGCTCCTTACAAACTTTCCTACCGTTGACTTCTCTCTTAAATCTGATCTTTTCAGGGCCCACGTTAACACCGGCGCTGCAAAGTTGCTTTCCTTATTTAGAGCTTCTATACTGTACGATCACAAATGACCTTGCAATGGATTTTGGTTTGTCGGCAACCGGCCAGAACACGTGTTGTACGCAATTTCGCAATCGGAGGCACGTCGCGTCCTGAGGGGAGGGGGTGGGGGTAGGGGGGTTACATTTTGGGCCTGTCACATAAACGGGGGGGTAATTTTTTAAAATACCCACTTCCGGGGAGGGGTAAATTTTTCATATGCCTGAATTGCTTGAAAATCACCGACCCCCCCCCCCCCCCCCCTTAGGCATAAATAACGAACAGTCCCTAATGCCTTGTTTTATTTCTTTAGCATGTTTTTCAAATAAAAGGTGTATTTTTGCTTAAATAATTAAACGAGCACCCCCTTAATAAGGACACTTTCTATGTCTTCCCCCCTTCCCCAAGTGTCTGTATTAACGGGGTTTAACTGTGGCCTGAGTATTCATTTAAAAGCGAGGGTTGATCTATCCTTCGAAACTTTAGTATAGTAGCAGCGAAAAACTTTGTCAGGCTGTAACAGACAAATTGTTAATTTGTGTCAATTTGGCTGACAAAACGCACTAATTAAAAGCAGTTAATTAAAGCAATTAAAGTCACCTTTACCGAGGTCCCAACTATGTATTCTTTTTTATTGTCTATCATTCCCTTAATTACTATCACAATACTGACAAGCGGTCATTTCTATTAAGCGGTCGCGGTCACCTTAGCTTTACGAGGTCCCAACGATATATTTTTGTTAATCATTCTCTTGATTACTATTTTTTATTGACCTTACCTTACCTTACCAAGGTCCCAACGACTTTTTTTTTATTATCAATCATTCTCTTGATTACTATAATACTGACAAGCGGTCAACTCTATTAAGAGAATGATCGCGGTCACATTAGCTTTACCGAGGTCTCAGCGATTGATCTATTTTTTATGAAAAATCATCCTCTTGATTACTATACAATACTGCGGTCAACTCTACCGAAGGGGTTTTGCTCCATGTCACAAGGGTAATGAAGGTCAATTCTGTGCTGAAGACATTACTTAGTGCCTTTTATTATATAGACAAGAGTGTTTTACTGGAAAATATACCACTCGTAAAATTCATAAAAACTACATCCGGGACCCGAGTGGTTTATTTTCCATAATCTCACACGTGAGTTTATCGATGACGTAATTCCCCTTCGAAATTTGTAAGGCGTCTTGCGTCTTTTGAATTTTACTTACACATTTTTCAAAGCTTTACTTATATTTTGTCATTGTAGAGCCCTATTCAGCTCAGTGTTATTTTTCAAGATTATTGTAAACAATGTCTTATTGCTGCACTATAAATTTGAGCCGTCACAATTACTTTTTGCGCGAATAAAAATCTATTATTGTATCGACGCCTTTTTGTCTACAGGGTGTCCCAAAAGTTCGTTCCTCTTACTACATGCGACATAGCTTTTGATCGAAACTGCACTTCTGCATGAGATTTCTTAAAGACTTTTATTGCTTTACTGAGTACATATATTCGGAAAGTCAATATCCAGCATGCCCTCCTTTGTTTGATATCACGTTCCGAAGCCGTTGCGGCATGGAGTGGGATATTAAAGTCATGTAGCGTGACGTGGAGAGCGGGATTTTCTTCCAGGCTTGTTTGAGCCGTCTTTTCAGATCCTTCATGGTTTTAGGAGTTGGGTCTTTATAGACGACTTCATCCATTATGCTCCAACGATTCTCCACAGGGTTAATATCTGGGGAATTTGGGGGCCAGCATGTTTTCTCTATAAAATTTGACAGGTTTTTTTTTCGCACCATGCCTGGGTGGCCTTGGCTGCGTGTGCTGGCGCCCCGTCTTGGACGAATGCACGTGGCGATTGGAACTGCACAATTTTCGCTTGTCTGTTGCTTCATTCACGTTTATACGGTGAAGGACAGGCTTCTAATAAGTTGTTGATGTAGTAATCGACAGTCAAAGTCTGTCCTTGGGGTAAAAGATGTATCCCAGTGAGACCGCGGCCTGTCATTCCGCCCCATATGATCCATTTTGAACTTTTTTAAACCTGATATGCTGGAGGAACTTTGCTCTCCTGAGAACCCCAAACAATATCAAATTTCGAATTGGGCAGCTGAAACAAATATTGGGGACATTCGTCCGAAAAAAGAAAATCATCCCATTCTGCCGCAGTAAGGTTTTTGTACTGCTTAGCAAATTTCAGTCGAGCTGCACGCTGCTTGGCTGTGAGCAGAGGTTTCTTTTGCCTTCTCAGCGGTCTCCAACCTTCGTTTTTTATAAACCTCAAGATAGTGTTTTTTCCCCCAACATGGCCTTTGCTTGCTTATTGTCGTGAAAGCTGAGCTGTATGGTCAAGTTTCCCCTTTTGTACTTAGCTTTGTTCAGAATTCTTTTAGCTGCCTCATTAGGAATTTCGGTCTTCCCGCTCTTTTCTTGAGGACCATTTCACTACCCAACGTTCAGATTTTTGCAGATTTTTGGAAATTTATTTAACTCACAAGCCAATTGATCTGAGTATAGACGCTTGGGCTCTCAAGTAGCTGAGCTTTTTAGCATTAACAGGGTGATCTTTCATGATATTCACAAAACCGAGGGAAGATTGTGAGCAATTCAGGACACAAAATACGACAAATATTTGGCGGGAAAATATAAACGCGCGTGCACACCTTTGGCGGGAAAATGCAAAAATTGAATTTTCCAATAAAAAGATGGCGCAATAAATATATGATACTTAATCAGACTGAAATAAACAACTTGTGCATAAATAATTCGTTTCACGAGTACAATCGTAACTTACACTACAGACTTACAAAGTAGAGGAACGAACTTTTGGGACACCCTGTATATAATAAAAAGAACATTACACCAGTGTGTACACGGCGGCTTGAAGATATGAATTTTATTTTCTCGTGGCCAAAACAATATTTCACTCACTCGCTGCGCTCGTTCGTAAAATATTGTTTTGCCACTCGAAAATAAAATTCATATCTTCGCGCCACCGTGTAATATCCTCTATGCATGCCCCATACACAAACTGCTCCTGTAGATCGAGTTATGAAGAAGATATCAAACAAATTTCACCAGCAGGGAGTACTCAGCATACTGAAACTCTACAAAGTTGACCCAACTTTTTCAAGTTTCAGTCGATGTCCATCCTTGCCATCTGTTGCAACATAAGAAACGAAATACCGATAAATATGGTCTTGAATAACAATAATAGACTACTATTTTCGGCTTAAGCTTTTTGCAAAGATAACAAATTGCATGACATTGCTCTTTTGAACGTTCGCGGTCACCTTAACCGAGTTTATGGTCAATCATTCTCTTGATTACTATAATACTGACAATACTGACATGCGGTCACCTTTACCGAAGTCCCAACGGTTTATTTGTTGTGAAAGGATTGAACCCAGGAGCCATTTCACTACGTTTACCCGGACGATCAAATTCAACCTACTTTTGAGTATATTTATTGTCAGCATTCTCTTGATTACTATAATACTGACATGCGGTCACCTGTATTAAGTGGTCGCGGACACTTTTACTGAGGTCCCAACGATATATTTTTTATTGTCAACCTCTCCTCTAAAACTGTCCCTAAGTCATGTTTTATCATACTAGTCTTAAAAGATATACTTTAGGTATTTTTTCCATTACAAAAAAAAGTACTTTATTTATCGGGAATGGATTGCATAATTGGAATAATTTAAGGTTTACCCAAGCCAGACGGTTACCCGAATACTCGCACATTTCTTCTTATTTTATGCGACGTGTTTACAAGACCGATAAGGGTAACCGTGACGCATAGGTTGAACCTTAAGCGCTACAGACAGGGGTGTAGTTGCCATTTTAAAAGCCATTAAGCCCAGGCTTGACAAAAAATTGGGTTAAAATGAGCTCAATTAATCGCATGTTAACAAGATAAGAAGTTGCATTTAATACAGGCACCAATGTCTTTCTCAATTATTGACGTGCAATATTGGCGTATATTTCACTAGGAAAATCCGTCGTGGAACCCCATCTTGGGTTTTTCAAGTAGATACCTTGCAGAGCTCGAGCCGCTCCACTTTGTTTACTTTAAGTACCCGCTAGAATCATTAGTTTAAAAACTCATAATTTCGGAAGGTCTCAGCTCTAAACAGCAGCTAGGAAACCGCTTTCTCCTTGTTTGTTTTTTGTTGTTGTTGTTAGGCTGTGCTAGGGACTAACTTTAAAAAGTTGACAAACCACTTTCAAATGTTAAGTAGCCAAGTAGCTCCTACCGAAAAACTTTAATTTAATGCTATGTTGAACTACTCTTTTTCCGCATTGATCCAAGTGGAAATGCAACTTCGAACAAACCCATCCACCTGAATGATTGTTTAATTTACTCCCCCCCCTCCCAACCCACGTCTCCTGTAGGGCTTATACAACTCCGGCTTACAAGGAAACAATTGCTGGCTACGCTTCTAACAAGGTTACCCTAGAACCAGGGAAACCCTACCTGCCGTGTAAACACTTTGTTACAGGAATCACTCACCTACCAGGGCAAACTTTCTTATTGTTTTAAGGGATTTTTACAGTTGTGCTACGTCACACGTGACCATTAATGCGGAAAATGTCTCTTGAGTTTTCAGATATAGGCTTGTTTTTCAAAATCTTTGCGAGGTTAGGAATTATTTTGAGATTTACACGACATTTTCGTAGACATAGAGCTATAAATGAGGTTTTTTCTTCCCATGGTGATTGATTAATTGATTGATAGTTCATTTATTCATTTTTCCATCCAATCATCCATACAACCAATCATCAATCTGTACGTCTACACGCTTATTTGTTCATCCTATGCCCCACCTTACAAGACACTGGAAGTGGAATGTCAACCTTAGACAGACTATTGAACAGTGTAAAGCTAAACCTACAAGAACTGCTTTTCCTATGAAAGAGGATTATTCTTAGTCGGCACGATTCTGAATAACATATATTTTGAGTTAGGTTCGTACTAATTCTAGCTTGCTGATAACTTTTTCTTAGGTTTGACAGACTCTCCACTACAAAATTAATTCACACAACATAATTCACACACATAATTCACTCGTAAAAAGAAACGGATTGCTTAACACTGGCAGTGGCTTGAGGGGCAATTGCCTAATGCACAGTTCTGAACGCACCACTTGTCCATAGCAGCTTGTCCGGTCCAGGGCCCCGTGGCCTTACATCCAGTGGAGGGTTTCTGTGTTTTGGGGGGTTTGGAACTAGGTGTAAACCCTGTCAAAGGCGCCTGAGTAGAGGGTTGTTCTGTTAGGGGTGTATCTGTACCACTAGCCCCTCCCTCTGGTGTTATCTTGATATCGGCACAGTTAACAAATGTTTCTTGTTTCTTTCCCAAACCAACTCCACAATTTCCTTCTTCATTGCAGCCCCAGTTGTTTCCCACTGTCCACCACCACTGAAGCACGCAGTGATCACATGTCAGGCCTTTGGGCAGCACGAGTTTGATGTGGTAGTTTCCATTTGCGGATGAGTGCAACTGCCACGTGTTCGAACCATCGGGTTGCAACAAGACGTGAGTTAGCTGTTCTTGGGTGATTGGCTGTCTCTCCAGCTTACCTACGGTGAAACGAAAGAATCCCTGATGATTGGAAGTGATCTTTATTGTGACCTGAATTGTTTCTCCTTCCTTATAAGTTTTGGTGATAAAACCATCTTGAGCGAATAAGCCTGGGTAGACGTACTTAGGGTTTGCTATGTTATATTCGTCGCCGCAAACGCCGCATTTACCACCATGTTTGTCCCACTGTGCGCTGAATCCCCCACAATTCAATTCGTTATCCGTGAACTGCTTTGGACGGTTTGAAAAATATCTCCAAGCGGAGTTTCGGCTGGGGGGATCAAGCATCATCCCATGACCTAAAACAAAGGTGACCAAATTCGCGGCTACGAAAAATTGTATTACTTCTTTGGCCATGACTTTGCTGTTTTCCTGTGTTGCGCGCTTCCTACAACTTAAAGTGAAGACTGAGACTGAATAAACATCAAAAATTGATCTCATAGGTGCGCTTATAAAGGAAGTACACTTATTCTTTCAGCTGCTGAAACGTTGCGCGCATAATCAAGAGAGCAAATAACACATGTTGCAGTCAATGCCGTAGACTTTTTAACATTTACCTCTGAAGTCAAAGCCGCATTAGCTTGTACTCTTGTTCAGTGTTAAGAAAGTGTTGAAATCTGGCCAGTTGTCTACTTGTCTATAAAAAAGCACATTTATGACCATGAATAGAGGTGGCGACTGCTGTCAAAATAAAGAAGCTTTTTTCGGAACACAGGATATGAAAAAGAGAAATTGTTTCATCTTTTCAAGGCAATTATAGATTATTATAAGAGACTACTGCCAAACGAGTCTTTTTTTAAGATCGTGTTTAAGAATCTGTACCTTTAATGGCTATAGTATGAAATCTAACTGTTTCAGTTTCATTATGAGGCTTAAATGCACGTGAATGAGACTGAGACGTCAAGGATTTTGCCGCTTTCTGCATATAATTCTGAAATGTATTGTTTTATACTGAATTAAGTAAACAGCTTTGAATGAGACGTATACCATGCAAAAGGTATATGGAAGGTAATGAAGAGAAATCGCTTTTTCCTTTCACAGAACTTTGATCACCTAGCACGTAAGTAAGAAACAGGAAGGTGAAGTAAGAAACTTAAAAAAGCAAAAAAAAAAAACTATTCTTGAGTTTTCGAAATTGATTTGATCAAAAAGTCAACGCAACATCAACGCATAATTGAATACCGTTATTCAGCCATCGGGAAACACGTTGAAACACAGCATGGCAACAACAGAACAAAGACTGACCATCTTCTCAAAGTTCTGAGGAAATGTAACAGCAAGCTTGATTGCTTAGTCTACGAGATGTTATACATAAAGGACATCAAGCCTTCTCTTAACACGCAAGCCGACTCCATTCGCGCCAAACTATTTACGTGACACTTTCGTACATTTCTTATTTTTTTCTCTTATTGTGTTTCTTACCTTGGGAATTATACCCATTGGACCCGCAAACATTTTATGTATTGTTTCAAGTTTTATATATTCGTCTTACACCTTATACTTTTTCACTTTTCAACTTGATAATAGCGTAACGTAGCGCCGAAACGTCGTTCACTTTTTAAAATGTTTTTTAAATGTATTTTAAAAATCTTTTAGCGTTTAACTTTTTGAACAAATTATTCTTGAGTTGCCGAAACTTTAAATTCAAAGGCTTAGCGCAAAACCTGTCGTGTGAAAATGAGTGTTGTCTGCAAGAGAATTAATTATATATATTTATATTACCGTCAAACCCCCCCCACCCCCCCCCCCCCCACCCCCCTCCCACATACAATAGAAACTTGGAGTGCAAGGAAACACACTGAATCAAGTCATCACGCATCACGCACTAGTCTGGTTTTTGCTCCAGCTTCAGTGGTTGAAAAGAGTAGCACGAACGTTTGTCTTACAGTGGCATTTGCCATCTAAATAAGACCGAAGCATGCACAGAACTGACAATGAATAACTTTTTACTTTCGAAGAAAATTGTTGCCGCAAAAACATTGTATTTGAAAAGCGGTGCTACTGAATAAAATATATCCTTTGCCTTTCCTTAAAAAAAATTAAAAGGGACCTCAGCAAAAATCTAAAGACACAGAGAATTTGGTCAGAGAAGTGAAACACCAACAAATCCAAGAAAGCTAGGTCTCATTTATTTATTTTTTCTCAAAGTACATTGCGTCACCCTTACATACGTTACACATACAGGTGTAGTAAGCGCTCTATCACTTCTGAGAATTTTATAGGATTTTTACTTGTAGGTTCAGTTTTTGGGCAATTTCCGATACGCAGCTCAGATGAATTTTATTTAGAAGTATGTTTTTTTTTCACGCCCTGTTGGCTTGTCACGCCCACCACGATGGCTGTCATCACTACGGCGGTCTCTTTCATCCTTCTTCAATCGCCGTTTATCCGCTCTGCTCAACTCCTCGCTCCTTCGCTCACCCGCAGCTTGCCTAGGCAAAAGATAGCAAAAGAAATAATATGGATGAAACATTCGAACTACCGGGCATTTAGGCTGACGGAATCCGTGCCCGTGAGTCGTCAAAGTGACTCGTTTTTGGTTTTTGTAGACTTGACTCGGCAGTTTTACCACATGTTTAAGAGGGTGTGAATGGGGTTAACCGACTAGCGACAAAAGGCGAAAAATATTACTGACTACCGACAAAACGAGTAAAAAATTACCGACTACCGACAGGAAAAATATTAATCGACTGCCGACATGGGCTGACATTATCAATATTTGTTTTCAGAAAAAAGAGCATTTTGCATTTTTTTCGAGCCGTTAGGAAGCACGCTCTTTAAATTTGTGACTCATCAGATGGTCTAATAGAAGAACTTCCTCTTTTGTTGATACGGGTACATTACTACAACCAAGATCATAGTCACAGAAGCCACACCTTAAAGATGCTACCGACTTTATAAATGTTATGGAAAAGACAAAGGTGAAAAAACTGAACGTTTCTTGTTTCGGTTCGAGAAATGCTTAGATTAATCCTTAAATAAAATTCTTTCCAGTTTAATGGAAAGTACTATCAGTAAAAAACCACGGTACCGCGATGAGCACAAACAGCAGTTTCCTTTCCAATATTTTCATGGCCGCATATATTGAAACACAAAGTTTAAGCAAAGATGATTTTTTTCCCTATGGGACATAAGTAAACCAGACATGGTAGATTTCTTCAAATTCACGGAACAAGTAAACTTACTTCACCCTACTGCTCTACTGGCTATGAAATTTACGACCGAAATATCTGACACTGAGACAGTCTTTTTAGACCCGGTTGGATACCAAGGCACAACATTCAACGAAAAATGAGAAAAAGCTATATCATTGACGTAAAGACGCATTTTAAACGGAAACCTTCCAGTATATACATTTTCACCTCTTATCACCCACCAATTGTTAAAATGGATTTGACAAACAAGAAGCCTTGAGAATCCTACGAATAAACTCCTCTAAGGAAGTATTTCAGACTTCAAAAAGCGCTTGATGGATAGTTTTGAAAGAAAAATTGTAATAATTAATTTTGAAAGAAAAATTGCTATTAGAAGTAAAACTCACAGAAGGAAAGCAGCGCTCCTGAAAAAAACGATAAGGAAGAAAAAGAAATATTGCCTTTCGTGACACAATACAAGCCCTTAGTGTCTATTATAAAAGAAGCTTTAATGAACAAGTGTAATCTCATACAAAACCAACCACTACCTTGCCAAAGTTTTAAAAAACCACTTGATCCTCGGACGTACACGCAAAATCATACCCCCCATCCAGTCCTTCAGATAAGGGGAGGGGGGGGGGGGGGGCGGTCATCCAGACCGTGAGATAAGGAGGGGGCCCGGTCTCAAAAAAAATTTTTTTCGGCCCTTCGGGCCTCATTTTGATCGAAAAAAAGAGGGGAGCGGGCCCCTCTGACCCCTCCCCTGGATCCACCACTGCCCCTCCCCAGAGTTTTATAATAAGATGAGGTATATTTTACGAATGGTGGCGCTGCTGGAGGCCTGTGACGTCACCAACAATGGTCGCCATCTTGGATTTTACCAAGAACTAGAAATCAGGTGAAAACAGCGAGAAATGGTAATTGCTTGACATGAACAATAACACATAAATAAGCACTTTGCATGATTTTAGCCACAAGATTTACTTTTATTGTTAAAAAAATGGAAGAAAAAAAATACATCTTCTCTCGAAACGGCTTGACCACCTGCTACGTATTACGTCATACCTCGTAACCATAGAAACTGATCATCACTGAACTTGTCTCAAACTCCGTGCGAGGGATAAACGACCATCTACTGAAATCGTCAGGTGCTGATGTTTTCTCCTCTTGGAAAAATCCCAGAAAATCTTAAGGGGGTTGGCATCCACCTTCCTCCACCCCTTGTACGTCAGAGGGTTAAAGTATTCTTTCTTTGAGAAAGGAAAATATGGCAAAGGACATGCTTGTTAGAGCCAAAACGTTAAAGGTTTACGGATGTGCAGCCTGTCACCCCTTGCAGTTTTTCCCTAAGAATAATTTAAGTACCCAAGAGGCTGAAGTCTATTAATGAATTAATTACTTTTTATTGTGCCCTGTAGTCGACAAGGAAACTAAGTTCGCACTTACAATAAAAGGTTTGGTGATCTTATCAGTACTCATGATATTCATTTGGCAAACAATGGTGAAAAAAAACCATCATGTTGCATAAACAAACAAGAGTTAATGAAGTTTAAGTGCAATCAAATGATGCATCCTTACAAGTTTTACTCTCTCCTTAGGGATCAAAGTCGTGAAATACATAAAAAATATTAATAATTAACAAGCGTTTTTTACTTATTAACTGAGATTTTCCAACAACCGACAAAAATCAAAAAGTTTAACCGACTACCGACAAAGATCGAAAATTTTAACCGACTACCGACAAAGTAACTGAATTTTAAGCGACAACCGACAGGTGGACCCCCCCATTCAGACCCTCGTTTAACCGTTAATTGGACCCTCGGTGCTCGCGTGGCTGCTATGAAGGTCGATGGAATACTTTCATGGCAGCTACCGTGACACTTTTTTGTGAAAATTCCCTCAACAATTCGGACTACCAGGCATTTAGACGGGGAGAAACCGTGCCCGTGAGTCAACCACAATACTCAAAACCCTGAGTGATTCCGGCTAACATTTGGTTATAAAACGCTGTTGATTTCCCATTACTTTCCAATTCTAAACAAGGATAGAATATTTTGAGGGTGATTCCTAAAGAAATTGTAAAATTAGAGGAGCCTGCTTTTCAAGACTCAAGCTGTGTCGAGAGTTTAGCTTGAAGCGGCTAGAAGCCTTGCAAAATGAGGTTTGCAAATGAAAGCGCTGTATCTTCGTTATTGCTTTAGGAAAATAATCGAGGCAAGTATGTATTCTTTGGCTTAATAATAGGCTTTCTAACTCTCAAGTCGCCTCTCGGACTGCCGGGTGTTTAGCCTGTGCGAAAACGTGCCCGTGAGTCACGCGCTGCTACTACTCACGAATTTTTCTGAAATGTCGAAACGGCGTCGATTCTTCCCTATGCCCAAGAAACCACAACTGCTCAATTGCGAAGCTATTCCTGTTTTCCTGATCGCTTGGTGATTCTAAATGAAGATAGAATACTTTCAGACGATTAGAAAAAGGAATTTCGAAGAAAATTCAAAGAATTTTCTGACTGCCAGGCATTTAGTTTTTTTAAGACCCTTCCCGGCCGCCGGGCATATGGCCACAGAGAAAAAAATATTCACGCTATGGCCTAAAAAAACTTCATACAAGGAATTTGATAACGAAAAAAATTCCTGCGGCTCGAAAATTTCCCACCCCCTCGTAACTTTTCTAATGGTCCGTCCCTAAGTTAGTGGAATTCAGGAGGGATTTGATAACCTAAAGCTACCTAAGCCGAAATCCTGGCGTTGTTTTGCTGAGGTGAAGTTGGTTTGGCAACACAAATCTTACTGTTTTTGTTACTAGCAAAATTGTTTGTTCCTTGCTTAGTACTCTTGATAAATAGAGGCACGTTTTAGCCGTAAATCAGTTGAGTTCTTGACGACATACTGAAGGAACAGCAGTTGTAAAGTTAACAAGGGAAAAGTTTGGTTATATAGTTTAGTAGTTTGGTTTGTTCTGTTATTTATCGAATAGCCAGGGAGCAAGCTCTCCATTTGGGAGAGTCGCGAGAAGTCACGCGAGAGCATTACGCGAAAGGTTCGCAATTGAGCTGGTGAATTGAGAGCTTATTATTGCTAGCAAGCTATTTTTCGAATTTCTCGTTTTGTTTTCCCTGCTGTTACTTGCTTTATTTTTGTAATCGGAGACGAGTGTTCACGGCGTAGCGTCGCCAAATTATCTTCGTTTCGTTTGCGTATTATTACACATCTTCTGTAGTCGAATTCATTTTGTTTATTGCAAAAGATCTTTTTCTGTTTACAACTGTAAATTGGAGAGTTTTGTTCTTCTATTATATCCTAGTCTTTTGAATTAGTTTTCTTTGTTTTAACTACACCTTGGTCATGCTGTTAGGTCAGAACTATCTGCTCACCAATTACTTCTTTTCCGTTCCGCTTAATTACTTTTGTTTCGTTGCGAATGCGAATGCGAATGTAAGACGGCCAAAACGGTCGACGCAAGAACAACAGATTTGAGCTTAAGATTTACGACTTTATTAAATCAAGCCATGAAGACAAAAAAAAAAACGGGAACGAGTAACACTAAGAATACAAGAAGAAAAGAAAAGTTACAATAAGTTAAACAATATTTCTACCTGGAGTTATGAAAACTGGGTTAGCAAACATTTTGTAATTTTTCTCAACTTCCCCTGTCTAATTGCTTGTTTACTGTGTTGTTTGCTTATGTGGTGTTTTTTTTTTTTGGTTGTTTTGTGGATAGGGATTTGTGTAGAAGTGGAATTAGCACAGAATTACTTTCTTACCCTCCTCTCCCCCCCCCCCCCCCCCTCCGTTTTTTCCTTACCCACAATTCTTTCTTTTAACACAAGTGACAGTTATTTGAAATCAGCGCCTAAAGCTGGTTTCGGTGCCGTTTAGCGCAGTTTAATTTTATATATTGGTCACCTTGAGAAAAGTTTCCCCGGAGAGCATCATGTAAAGCTATGATATGGGACAAAGATATTACGATTCGCAGAGTCTGCATCGTCCAATAACGTATTTTAGTATATACTAAAACAGTGGATAGTGTTTTTCGCGCGCTCTGATTGGCTACTCAATCAGTGAATATCCTGCACTATTCACTGATTCACCTCCAGTTCCTCCGAGCGAGAGACGCCAAACTCGCGTAAGTTGCAAAATGCCTTCCCGGTTTGCTGCCGTAACAAACAAAAAAAATTCACAACTAATCAAGCAAGCTGTTTCCGAAATACACGAAGAAAGTGACGAAGCTCGGGGTGGAAGTTTTCACAGGTAAAGCTTTGTCTTTTTGACTTGAATTTATCGATAAAACCGGCGAAAAAGTTTTGTTGTTTACAAATGCAAATTAAGTTTAAGTCTTGCGTTACTTTTTTTAGTTGACTTGTTCATAAATAAGCTTAAAACTAAATCTAATAATCCTTTTTACAGAATGATTTTAAATACAAAAAGAATTCACAACTCCTTTTGAGGAAATTTCCCCGCAAAAGCTAAACAAATGCCTTCAAAAGTTTTATTTGCCGGCAAGAAAAAGCGACGACAGCGGCCGTTCGGTCATTGCGCGCCAAAATTGTAATAGTTGCAGGCAAAAGGAAACCTAAGGAAATGAGTTAAAAATCATCATTTTTGGGCTCAATTATCTCACTGTTTTAGTATATACTAAAACAATTATTCACCTCAGTGTCGGTGGCTAGTGATGGATATTCACCCGGGCCACGACTTAGTTTTTTTTCTGGTGTGAAAACAAGGCTGCTAAGGTGATCCGCTGACCGTATGACTCTACATCCGGGAACTTGAATAAGACGAGTGTAAGAGAAAAGTCCAGAGGTGTTTATCTGGCAATAGGCTGAGTTTTTCCGAGTTATTCGATGATATTTCGCTTATGTTAAACGTGAGAAGATTATGCGTGGTTGTGGATAGTCTTATCAGTGCCGCGAAAGTGTGTGATTGTGTGATTTCCGCATGGTGTTGACAGGTCTGTGATTGCGTGGTTGAACTGCGGTTTCGCCAAAATATTCTGTGCCAGCCATTAATGTTGTTTCGTCGGTGTTTAGCTTAGCTGATTGTACCTTGGAAAAGTAACTCTCGACTCAGGAAAATTGGATCTAGGTCTAGTTTCAGCGGGCTCTAATGGCATTGCACCATACGCCGATTTTTGCAGATAAGAGGGTGATAATTTGTGCACTATGTTTTATTCAGTTTGTCGTCTATTCCATGCGGAATCCTGTTGTTTATCGGACCGCGAAAAAAGTAGTTTTTTGCCCCAGTGGAGGTACTGCCATATATGGGCTATATAGGTATGTGCCGCTGTGAAGGGTATGGTTTTCAAGCAGTTTACTCTAGGATAGGGTATATAAATCAGAGCGTTTGGGTCTAGAATAGGGTATCATTTTTCGGGAAACTGATCAGTTGGTTGAAGATTTTATGTAGACTAGGGATTGTGGTATAAGGTTTCGTTTTGGCTAGACTGTGCTAGTGACTTCAGTAGTTTCTGGAAAACAGCTGCTCTAGGATAGGGGGGATTTGGGGAGTTTATACTCTAGTATAGGGTAGCAAAATTCAGCTGAACTAGCTCTGGTATAGGTTAAGGGTTCCGGGGTCCCAGCAGCACATCATCACCCAGAAATTCCTAAAGTACCCCCCCCCCCCGGGTGTTTTGCTAACTATTTAAGTTCTTATGTAAGCCTTAACCAGGCATTCTTTTGTTGCAGTTCACTCAACTTAAAAATTTCTGGACTGAAATGACACCGGTTTGAAACTTCGCCAAGTCAGTTTACTGAATAAATGTTCTAAAATTTGCGCCATTTTAAATTTGGACTCGTTGGAATGCTTCTAGGGATCATTAACTTACTGCCCGGCGTCAATTAAAGGCTTTTAATGGGACTTTTAATGAGTTTTGTTGATTTGAATTGCCAAGTAGTAGAATGAGTTGATATTTTTGCTAACCCGGTTTTCAAAAATCCAGGAATAATATTTTTGTTGCGTTGGGGGTCAGTGCCACCTGACAATGACTTAATCGAATTTCAGCCCTCAATTCTGCTTTATTTTTTCTGGAAAAGCTCTACTGTCCTCTAGCCTTCTGATGCGCGAAGTTTCAAAGAAATCGAATATGGGTCCTTACAGCTCGGTTGGTAGCACATACGTAGAGGTGCCATGAGCTCGAATCCCGATTGAGGCCCCGAATATTTTTTTTATTTATTTCCGCAGTCACCACACCTTCATCATATGTTTATTATATTTTTTAAGATTAATAGAAGACGTTTCAGTTTAATCCCCTTCTCAGACACAATCAAATATGTCATATATGA
>NC_133207.1:14489321-14511821 GCF_958299795.1 Porites lutea | reverse complement strand
GTTAGCTGAATTGTGGAATACAAGTTTATTGTTTGATTTAAATCATAGATTTCTTAATGGCAGCCTCGCTTTTAGCCCTGGCTAAATCTATATATTATGTTCAGGCCCCTACTGTGAGTTGTCTTGTCACGCAGTTTGCACGTAAAAGCTTTGGAATTAGCTGCTTTCGGGGTTCGTGTATGAGAGAAATCGACGTAATTAACCCAAGGGTTTCAAAAATAACTGTCACGCACGCAGTTTGCACGTGAAGATGTTGGACTTTGCCCCCTTTACGGTTTTAAAGAGTGAAAGAATGCAACTTGTTTGTGGGTTCAGTTTTCGCAATAATATTTTTTTTAGAAATCACCTCCTTTCCGAACATATGCATTGAAATTATGCATCATTCAATGTTAAAAGTAATAGTCTAACATCAGTTAGCTCCAATAAAATTATCAAACTGCTGTAATACTTTATATGTGGCCACTCATCGCATGTCATTTCCCTCACTGAAACATTGCGTGACATCTTTAGCTCTCGATAACTGAGGGCAAAAATTTTGTCAAACTCTTGGCTATAAACCCAACCCGTCAATTTCACAGTGTGATTTTCAATGTTTAATACTACCAACGATTAAAAAATATTCGTTACTTCTTAAACTCAAACAAAACATAAAGCAATTACGAGTGGATAGAAATGGCAAAAAAATTGATCTGGCTAAACGAATTATCGCATGTCAAAAAACAGAGCCATTTCCTGTAATACAATATTCCTCACGAACGCAAACACCTCACAGTAAGCATGAAAATTGCTCAAACTCTTGGGTGTGATCCAAACCCGTTTTAAATTCCAAATATTTTTGAATGGTTTAATTCCTGGATTTAATTCTTCCAAATTTCGGAAAAAACCGGCCGGCTTTTAGGTGAGGTAAAAAATACGGTAAGCTTCTGAATAAGATCATCTTTTCCTCCAAATTCAAAATTATCCTTGCGTTGCTTTAAACTGTTCATCGCCTTTAATTCCTTCGTCCCCGCATTGTTGGGAATTGTGCCAAGTTCTTTGTTGCAAGGTTTTTGAGATCGTAAAGGTGGGATTAAGAACTTTGCTTGCAGAGCTTTTTTTCTAGCCTGCTTTTTACCTTGTACGAGACGTTCGCGTGGCACATTCGTGTCGCTTGGCTTGTTTACGTTCGCACGTATTGCGTGCCTATTGCAACTCTGACTCAAAACAAGCGATCTCGATTACTCTTGTTGGGCGACGCCCAAGTAATAACCTTGGGTTCGTATGTAAGATGTGACCATTTTGTTTCTATCGAAGACGCTCTCGAAGAGAGTGACCATGCTTAGTGAACGCTGACGAAGTGGGAATGGGCGGAGAAGAACAAAACTCTCTAACGGGGTAAACGTTAAATTTCTCGTTTGACTGGCCCACGTTTGATATATCAAAATTCTAGCATGACTCAGAGGCTTTAGAGGCAAAATTGCAAATTTTTCACGACTCCATTGTCTCGCAATTCCCAGAAGAGAATCATGTTGAGCACAAAGAAAACAAAACCAAATATAGAAAAATGACCAGAAAGCCTCGGAGTCATGTTAGAATTTTAATATATCAAACGTGGGCTATTGGAGTTGATATCTCGCTAGTCTTCTCCTCCTGGCTGGATCGAGGGGAACTGGAAGTGATAAAAAACTAGCATAAGTCTCTGTTGAATGGTGAACGGAAAAACCGTCAGGGATGCGTGACACTTCTACTTGGATAGCTGATGAGGTGATATTCCACAAAAAGATATCAAAAAAGTGTCAAATGTTTTTGTTAAAAAACAGACGTTTCTGGTATATGACCCTTCTTCATTGTGAGGAAACGTTTTAATTTGTCTGTTATTTGTCTACACTTTCGAATATTAACGACAGAAGTCAGAGAGATGTTTCGTCTCCATGGTTAAGTTACTGTCCTGGTCCCTTGTAAGTGATAACCCTATGTAAAATCATTAGAGACGACTGGAGAGGGGTCATAGACGGTATATTTCAGAGAAAAAAGCTAGAGGCAGCGACAAATAAAAAAATCCTGGTAAAAAGCAGTTTTGAAATAATATTCTTTTCACTGGTCCCTATTTCTTAACTCAGAGGTTAGTCTGCTCAATACTCGACAATAAATAACGAAAGAAAAGGAATCTCTCTGACCGTTCGCGGTGGCACTGAACACATTAACGGTAATTACATGTAACTCTCGGATACTCGAGGTACTCCGCCTAGGCACCCTAAAATAATGCCTCCAAACAGGTCATAATAGAGCAAGATTTTTGAGCTAATTATTACGCCTGGTTGAGAAAAACAAAACAAATAATTAAAGATACCACTAATACTCATTAAAAGTAGCTTGTAATAACTGAAGGAAGAAGAGACCAGTATAAGATTTCAGGTGACCGCCACCCTTCCCCTCCCCATGCCCTTAACCCGACGTTAAAACGAATTTCTAACATAGGGCAAAATATTGGGTTAGGGGAGTCTTCGGGCCTGTGTGCTTGGAGGTGTGACGTCCCAGATAGGTCAGGTAGACAACTCAGGTGGTGTAAAAAAATAACCTGCGTTTACATGCAATTTTGAAACCCCGCCATCCCAGGGTACATCATGTACACCTGATGTAGACCCACCTAAACGGGTTACCTTAGCTACCTGGGGTCTCCTACCAACATGTAAACAGGCGCTAATTATACTGGGTGCCATCAATCTTGAGGCTTTCTCAAAGTCCTTCGCTTCTCATTTCCGGTTCCGGCGCGAAGGACGTTTATCCCTTGCAGCGCGCCAAATTTGCAGGAGGAATTTTCCCCGTGTTGGTTTTATCCAATCACGAACGGTTTTACTGATGCGCCGTCAAACAAACCCGATCACGCCACATGAAACGTGACTTAAACTGTTTTGATCCAAACTGTGTCTTTTTTGCGGGCTGTATTTCGATTTCGCTCGCCTGTATTCAAAGACAAAACTTTAGTGGGCGTTTTGTCTTCCTCCATTTGGGTACTTTACCAAGGTCGGATTTTCCTGGCAGCCACGGAGCGAAAAAACATTACCGACTTGTTTTGTTTTGAGCACGCGCAACACAAAGTTTTTTAATGCGATTTTTTGCAGGGGAAACAAGTCGAGCTTTGCTCTCTCGCTCACGTTTGGCGCAGAAAACATAAAAAATCTATCGCTCACGCTTCGTGCTCGTGAAAAAATTTGAGCTCGACTTGTAGGCAAGTCTAACATAAACCGAAAACGATTACTCACATTCCTAAATGGCGCCATCAGTTGGCACAATTTCTGTAACATGGAACAAGACAGTCAAACACCAAGACAAAAAGCTGCCAACACGTTTTGCTTTTTATTACCTTGAAAAAAAAAAAACTTTCACGTCTTAGAACAATCCAAACAGAACATAGAAATGGGACTTGTCAAGAAGACGATGAATAGGGAGTATTATATTAAGCACTTCGCAATGGTTGTTTCCCTTTTGAAGTGTTTTTATTGAGGTATCACGAGGGGTTGCTATCATGGACGTCATACTCCATTACGATCAGGCAAGGCCTTTTCGAGTATCCTACGTTCTAAGCGTTAGGCGAAACAATTTATTTCCACTTTACGGGTTTTTCAAGAACTTTATTTGGATGTCATGCTTTTATCATTTGAGTAGCTTAAGATATTTTTCCTTCCGGTGCCTATTCGCCTATTGAAGACCACAGAGAATTCCACTACTTGTTCTGGTCGTCTTTCCTTTACCCTTGAAACAATTAGTTCCGTTTATATGGAGAGAAGTTGTCCCGAGTAAGAGGGTCACCCTCCCATCCGAGTCAACGCGTCAGCGAGCGTTGATATCAGAAAAACGTGGTCCCTTTTCCCAAAAGCCACCAGCGCTCGCCCATCCTCTAATTAGGGACTTTAAGATCCAACGACGCGACGGCAACGAGAACGTCGCTTAAAAAGTGAATTTGCGTTCTTTCAGTATTTATCGCAATAATTCCTACGCACTTACTTTGTCAAATGTAGGCAAACCCTCCTGGAATTGAATTCCTCGGGACCATATCCAAGGTTCAAAAAGAGAAATAAAATTTCGTCATTGCTTGTTTATGTCCCCAATAAAACGCGAAATTAGGCATTTTCGCGTCGTAGTCGTGCAAAAAAGGGCAAAGAAATGTACAAAAAAGCGTGATGCACGTACAAAGTTATTGTTTTGCTTATAGAACCTATTGTTTTTTTGACGTTCTCGTTGCTGTCCGCGTCGTTGGATGTTAAAGTCCCTATTACAGACCTTAAGTTAGGGTGGACGGTAAGGTAGAGGACGGCAATCGGAAATAACAGTTGCCCGATTTGGGGCTAATTAGCATATATCTCAGCCGTCCAACCTACGTCGTCTGCATGTCGCGACGGTGAGAAAGCTGAGTGCGGCGGTGTCTCGAGAACGTGAGGTTTTTATTCGTGTTTTCGTCTTCAAAACATCTTTATTTTAACAGAATACCGCTTTAATCTTTTTCTGGAGTGTCTAGTTTACTTCAAATGGTAAACCTTTTTCAATTACTTACTTCAACACTATTTTATGATTGAATATAACATGAGCTTGTGCAACAAGTGGTACAACTGCAGGATTAGAAGTCCCAGCGATAAAATAATCACATTTAAGTACTCTCTCACCATCTGAACATCGGCTTTTACCCTTTTCTTCATTCACGAAGTTTTTAGTTTATTTTTTCTGCTTAAGTTGTAGGCCAAATGAAATTGTGTGTTAATTGTTACCATTTATTCGACAAAATAAAGCCCTGTATAAAGCAGGATGAAGGAACTTGTTTATTTTTGCGCGCAACTTGCAAATCGTATTTAATAATTTGTTCTTATTTTAATGAAGATGGAGTGGACCGTAGATCACGATATTCATGATCAGCTTGCTAAAGAAGTTCTTGGAAGTGAGCCCTACCGCTTCAAGCCCTGAGCTGTTTAGGCTCGATTACCAGCCGTAAGAACTGTGGAGCGTGCGAAGATTTGGCAATACGTGATCGCAAATGGGTTCAATGGAGCGACGAACATTCACTTTCGAGCAAAAGAGGGCTCAACTAGATTTCGTCGTACAAGGGAACGAATTTCTCAACTGATATGACACCATCATAATTATAAAAGTACACCAAAAGCTCTCGGATCTCTTTCAGGGAACTCATTCTCAAACATTCAATAAAGTTAAGAAACGTCGTCGACCGTCACCTCTACTGAAACTTAAAGCTTGATTCACTCGCTAAGTCGACGTCGTCCCTCCCCAAGCTGTCGCGGCCAAAGTCACCGTCCTCTATGGCGCCGTCCACCTAAACTTAAGGTCGGTATTGTCTCGCCTTGACCGAGGCAGGCGGGCTAAAATGTTATATAGAGAAAAGTTGACCCGGCTAGACGGGTTACCTTCTAGCCGAGCCAACATCCTGTTTCTCATGTAAATGTTTTGCCAAGTTTTGTAAAGAAATGTAGGAAAAGTTGGCTCGCCCAGGATAGCTCGGATAGGCGAAAGTGACCCTTTACTCGGGACACGTTTTCTCCGTATAAATGCGGCCTATGATTTGCCATTAGTCGCTTCTCCAGGCCTGTTTTGAGGAGGATTGGTAGAACGCTGATCTTATTCATATCATTCTCAGCTGAATCAAATGTTCGGTAAGTTGCTATTGGTAGCTTGCAAATTGTTTCCATTGTTTGCCCTATCAATATCCTCCGGTTCGCTATCTCCTTCGGGGAGTTCCGGATGCGATAACGAGAAATGCGCCGAACGTCTTGCGAACCTCCGATTCTGGTCTGGCTCGTGATTGGTGAGTGGTTCATTTTCCTCGCCAGGACATTTCTTGTTACAATTTATTATATTCATTTCAATTCCTGTTGAAACGAGCGACGAATAACGGCTTCGGCCATTGACGCCGTCGGGCGAAGCAACACCAACGCTTGTTTGTGGTGCAAACAGGGCGTTGTGCACCATGTTTTTCTGTCCTCGTGAAGGCAGCTTAAGCTTAACCTTTGCGTGTGAATTATAGAATGTAAAGTTACTTGCCACAACAGATACTGGCAATGCTATCATAAGAACACCACTTATAGCGCAAACGCATCCCACCAACTTGCCTGGAAGTGTTGTCGGAAACATATCGCCATATCCCACAGTTGTTATGATGGCCAGTGCCCACCAGAACGAGATTGGAATGTTTGTGAATTTAGTCTCGGGCACGTTTCTTTCCGAGTAGTAAGCGAGACTGCCGTACACTAGTACCTCTAAACCCAAAATAAAGATGAGAAAGTACAACTCGCGTGAACTTGCTCGAAGTGTCTGAGTGAATACTTGAATAACGTAGGAGGATTTTAACGGACGAAAAGTGCCGATCATGCGAAGGACGTATAAGATGCTGAAATTTCTGATGACTTCGTCGTAGGGTGTCAGAATAACCAAGTAGAAGGGTATTATAGCAACAAAGTCAGCCCAGTTTTGAAGAGTTTTCAGGAAGCAGACTCGATCTGGGCAGCAAAGAAAGCGTATTGCAATATCCAACGTGAACCAGGATACCGCAATGCATTCAATAATAAACAGGACTTGGTACTGTGTGGACAATTTATCGCTGAAGTAATCTAGCGTCAGAAGACAAAACTGTGTCACAGCCGCCACGTTAAAAATAAGAGTGATGAAGCCAAAAACCTAAAGAATAACAAAGAAAAATACGGTCATAAAGTAAATTTTACGGGGCTATACAAAAACAGACTTATGGGAAGTGTTCAGAATGGGTTCCTGCTAATGGTAACTACTCCAGAAATTTGACGAAATACCTCAGCAACGAATACATCTAGCCTATAAAGAGTCGAACCATTTAAGGGAAATCCAAAACAGTCTTGAATTCCGGATTCCACGGCGTGTATTCCGGATTCCAGGTAGTGGATTCAGAACTTAGATTCTGAATTCCATTGGTCTGTGGGATTCCAGGTTCCTTGAGCTGTATTCCAAATTCTTAAGCCCAGGATTCTGGATTCCACTAGCAAAATTTTTCCGGAATCCGAATTTCCTCAGTACATGGGGCTGATAGAGGGTCTTTATGGTGTTTAATGTTACGATGGAGTTACAACATAAAATAAAATAATGCGCACTGCTATACAGATATCCTGTTAAGTGTTACAAGAGGAATGGAGTTCTAAGAGGTATGTGTCAAAGTTTTGAAGTTTTTAAATTATGGGATTTGTCGAGAGCAAGACGAGAAATGTTTCCTTGCCGAGAGTCAGCATGTTAAGAGAATTACCTCTGAGATACTATGCTCTGGTTACTCCATTCAAATCCTTCTAAATTTGACCTTGGTCATAAGTTTGACCCAACTAGAGACAGCCACAATGGATAGAACGTCGTGCAAAATCCGTTTGAAAAACTAGACCATGAGCTGTTAGAAATTTGTCAGTTTTAGAGCAAACAAAGTGATGCTTCTACTCGGTTGAGCTCTTCTCGCTGCAGCTCTTACGGGTAACAAGAAACGATTGCGGGTAACTTAAGGAACATGTGGGGGTAACATTAGGAACAATTACGGGTAAGATAAGGAACAATTGTGCGTGACATTAAGAACAATTGTGGGTAACATCAGGAACAATTGCTGGTAACAAAACAAACAATTGCGGGTAACATTAAAAACAACTGCAGGTAACATTAGGAACAATTGCGGGTAACATAAGGAACAATTGCGGGCAACATTAGGAACAATTGTGGGTATAAGGAACGATTGTGAGTAACAGGAACAATTGCGGGTAACATAGGGAACAATTTCGGGTAACATAAGGAACAACTGTGGGTAACTTTAGGAACAATTGCGGATAACATAAGGAACAATTGCGGGTAACATTAGGAACAATTGCGGGTATAAGGAACGATTGTGAGTAACAGGAACAATTGCGGGTAACATAGGGAACAACTGTGGGTAACATGAGGAACAATTTCGGGTAACATAAGGAACAACTGTGGGTAACTTTAGGAACAATTGTGGATAACATAAGGAACAATTGCGGGTAACATTAGGAACAATTGCGGGTATAAGGAACGATTGTGAGTAACAGGAACAATTGCGGGTAACATAGGGAACAACTGTGGGTAACATTAGGAACAATTGCGGATAACATAAGGAACAATTGCGGGTAACATTAGGAACAATTTCGGGTAACATAAGGAACAACTGTGGGTAACTTTAGGAACAATTGCGGATAACATAAGGAACAATTGCGGGTAACATTAGGAACAATTGCGGGTAACATAAGGAACAACTGTGGGTAGCATCAGGAACAATTGCGGGTAACATTAGGAACAACTAAGGGTAACATTAGGAACAATTGCCGGTAACATAAGGAACAACTGTGGGTAACATTAGGAACAATTGCGGATAACATAAGGAACAATTGCGGGTAACGTAAGGAACAACTGTGGGTAACATTAGGAACAATTGCGGGTAACATAAGGAACGATTGCGGGTAACATAAGGAACAATCGCGAGTAACATAAGAAACAATTGCGGGTAACATTAGGAACAACTGCGGGTAACATAAAGAACAGCTGTGAGTAACATTAGGAACAATTGCGAATAACATAACGAACAATTGCGGGTAACATTAGGAACAATTCGGGTATCATAAGGAACGATCGTGAGTAACATTAGGAACAATTGCGGGTAAAATTAGGAACAATTGCGAATAACACAAAAAACAATTGCGGGTAACATAAGGAACAATTGCGGGTAACAAGAAACAATTGCGGGTAACATTAGGAACAACTGCAGGTAACATAAGGAACAACTGTGGGTAACATTAGGAACAATTGCGGGTAACATAAGGAACAGTTGCTGGTAACAAGAAACAATTGCGGGTAACATTAGGAACAACTGCGGGTAACATAAGGAACAACTGTGGGTAACATTAGGAACAATTGCGGATAACATAAGGAACAATTGCGGGTAAGATAAGGAACAACTGTGGGTAACATAAGGAACAACTGTGGGTAACATTAGGAACAAGAAACAATTGCGGGTAACATAAGGAACAATCGCGAATAGCATAAGGAACCATTGCGGGTAACAAGAAACAATTGCGGGTAACATTAGGAACAACTGCGGGTAACATAAAGAACAACTGTGGGTAGCATTAGGAACAACTGTGGGTAACATTAGGAACAATTGCGGATAACATAAGGAACAATTGCGGATAACATAAGGAACAATTGAGGGTAACATTACGAACAATTCGGGTATCATAAGGAACGATCGTAAGTAACATTAGGAACAATTGCTGATAGTATTAGGAACAATTACAGGTAAGGGGGTGTTTAGATGACACTGAGGCGACTTTCGCTCTGTAGTAAGTTTACTTCGGTTCCCCCCTAGTTATTCATTTTAATTTCAAAGGCGTCAAAAGATTTCTTCCAAAAGATTTCTTCAAATTATGGGGGTTTGTCAAACACGACCATGAGGGGTACTATGATGCTGGTTTGTGAAAGATTAATCCTCAATACATTATAAAGGGTGATTATGTGTTATTTACTGTCAACCTTACCCTGGCCAACTTTGACGAGTAAGGGTCGTCAAATGTTTTCCAGATTTTCTTTTTGATCGTTTGCCAAAAAAGTCTTGTGCAATGGACCCCAAGTCGGCGGGATTCGCTGCATATTTCACTTCCGCTGCTTGGTATTTCAATATCACCAGAGCCACTGTCGATATCTTCAAATTCGGAATCTTGATCTTCTTCTCGGGAAAATCCTTTAAACTTTTCTTCGGCATCTCGATGTTCTTCGTAATTGGCCCAGCAGCAAGTCTCCATCTGTTTTTCATCCAACCCCCAAAAGATAAGCTCTTCTTCAAAGAGCGGCCCGCAGACATCTCTTGGACAATGAAGCTTGCCTGTGCGGTAGAAATTCAGAATATGAGTAAAGACAGCGGGATTCCGATCGAAGAAAAACTCGCGCTTTTGCCCAAGCGGTCTTGGATCCTCCATAGCACTTTCAGCTATCCATGCAAGACGTGTGTCCGGAATGCTGGCCAATGTACTGACAAATGTTTCGTGTTTTTGCCCGCCAACGTTTAAATAAAGTCTTGTTTCGCCAGGGTTGTCTGAATCAAAGAGTCGAGATGGAGATCGTGACATGTTAGGCGACTGAGAAGCCTGTTCGGTGCAGTTAGAGTTGTCAAGAAAAACGCGATGAGTTACTGGACTGCTTCGTGGCTCGGGCTCAGTTGACTCTTGGATCCTAATATACGAATATATCTAAAAATTAAGTTTCTTTTAAAATGTGTAACATTAAGTTATTTTTCACCACCCAGCTGATGCCTGTTGGAAAGCGTTTCACGTTTGACAAGCGATGCATATAGCATGGCAATAGCAAACTGTCAAACGAGTAGACACGCGTTTAGCCTGTTGCCCTGGGGCTAGAAGGCATCTCGCTCTCAACTGACACTAAATCAGTTCGCAAATACACGAGTAAACACATAAATCGTTTTCTTGCAAACAAACACCCCTCGAGCGATGATCTTTTGAAGAGCGCTCTTTTGACTATGGCGTTCATTACTGCTCAAAACACTTTGAGCACATTTTTGACTTTCTGACACCTTTTTCACGTCCAGGTGGTCAACTTCCCCAGTCAGGTATCACGTCGTAAAATTTACGACGTAAACCTTGTACTCGCATCGTTACGTCGTAAAATATAATAACGTCTATTTTACGGCGTGAAATCTATTATCCTTCACTGTACTTTGAAGGTCATCCCGTCCCGTCCTTATTAAAAGTCTTCAAATATATCACGACGTGATTACATGTAGCATGACACGTTAGGTCGCAATCATAACTCTACTTGAAATTACGACGTAAACGAGGAGGTTCGCGTTACGACGTAAAATAAATTTTAGCTACACGTTACGTCGTGGATATTTACGGCGTAAAAGCAAGGTACGTTGTAATTAATCCATTTGTCAAGTTGTCAATCAAATAGGTTTTACAACGTAAAGTTAGTATAGTTAACTTGTCAATCAAAAAAGGTTCGCAATGTTTAATAAGTTAACTTCAAAGTCTTAATAGATTACCATTTACAAAAGTTAACTTCAGAGTCTTAATAGATTACTATTTACAATGTTTAATAAGTTAACTTCAAAGTGTTAATAGATTACCATTTACAATGTTTAATAAGTTAACTTCAAAGTGTTAATAGATTACCATTTACAATGTTTAATAAGTTAACTTCAAAGTCTTAATAGATTAACATTTATAATGTTTAATAAGTTAACTTCAAAGTCTTAATAGATTAACGTTTACAATGTTTAATATATAGATTTAGCCAGGGAGGGTTGTCCAATACTCACAAATAGACTCTAAGTCATAACCAACAGCATGATATCAGCATCCTTTTCGGAAACTCCTCATTGAAAACTTGTTTTGGTTTAAACACTTCCATGTAGATAATGACATTGCGCTAAGTAATTTCAGAAGTTAATTTCACAGTGAATTGAGTACATGCAGTTGTTAAAACCTGTTGCCTCAATACCACTTTGCTAGTTTCGTGCCTTTCCGCGTTGTTTCGGGTTCTTTTAAACAAGTAAGAATTACCAAGAAATAGTGCTTGTGTACAGGAAAGAAGACATTCATATGTCATGTTGTTGTTTGCTCGTGAATTACAATAAACAGAACGAACACGAGAGTGACGCGTTACCTTTCAATTTTATAATGTTCGTACGATGTTTGTTATACTCGCAGCACCTTGAGATATTATTAGCGCTAGATATATACGTCGCCCTCGCTTTGTAACTATTAGCGCGTTTCCACTTTGCGTGAAAGCGAACTTGTTTTGCGTCGTTAGCCTATAGAACGAGGAATATTCATAATAATTATTAGCGCGTCTTTTCTTGGTGTAAAAGGCAACTTGTTTTGCGTGGTAATTGGCTTATAGAACGAGGAATATTCATAATAATTATTAACGCGTTTTTACTTGGTGTAAAAGACAACTTGTTTAGCGCTAGATATATACGTCGCCCTCGCTTTGTAACTATCAGCGCGTTTCCACTTTGCGTGAAAGCGAACTTGTTTTGCGTCGTTAGCCTATAGAACGAGGAATATTCATAATAATTATTAGCGCGTCTTTTCTTGGTGTAAAAGGCAACTTGTTTTGCGTGGTAATTGGCTTATAGAACGAGGAATATTCATAATAATTATTAGCGCGTTTCTACTTAGTGTAAAAGGCAACTTGTTTTGCGTGGTTGGCTTATAAAACGAGGAATATTCATAATAATTATTAGCGCGTTTCTACTTGGTGTAAAAGGCAACTTGTTTTGCGTGGTTGGCTTATAGAACGAGGAATATTCATAATAATTATTAGCGCGTTTTTTCTTGGTGTAAAAGGCAACTTGTTTTGCCTGGTTGGCTTGTAGACAAAAGGCGAGGAATATTCATAATAATTATTAGCGCGTTTCTACTTAGTGTAAAAGGCAACTTGTTTTGAGTGGTTGGCTTATAGAACGAGGAATTTTCATAATAATTATTAACGCGTTTTTACTTGGTGTAAAAGACAACTTGTTTTGCGTGGTTGGCTTATAGAACGAGGAATATTCATAATAATTATTAGCGCGTTTCTACTTGGTGTAAAAGGCAACTTGTTTTGCGTGGTTGGCTTATAGAACGAGGAATATTCATAATAATTATAGTGCGCTTTTACTTGGTGTAAAAGCGAACTTGTCATTGCGTGGTTGGCTTATAGAACGAGGAATATTCATAATAATTATTAGCGCGTTTCTACTTGGTGTAAAAGCGAACTTGTTTTGCACCAATAGAACCATTGGAATGGCATCATTTTCCATTGGTACAAATCGTATTATTGGTACCAATGGACCATTGGAATTGCCCTGTACCCAGCCAGGTCACATGGGAAAATAAGTCCCCTTAATGAGATGCATATTCACCAACAGAACCATTGGAATGACACCCTTTTCTATTGGTACCATTGGTACCAATGGACCATCAGTTTGACGAATCGTATCCGTTTGTGTATATTGGACATGTGTGTAGCCAGGGCTAAAAGCGAGGCTCCCATTATATATTTATAATTTTAAATCAAACAATAAACTTGTATTCCACAATTCAGTTAACTTTAGAGCAAATAGCACATTCATGTGACTTTTGAGGGAAAGGCTACGTGTTTTTAGAGAAAAATAATTTGCAAACAGCCCAAGAGTGAACAAAATCTTACATCGAGTTGATAACCTCATATGTACACCCAAAAATAGCAATCATGTTCGATCACATTTAAGAGCCATAATGGCTCTTGATCAGGGGTTTTTGTTTGCAAGCAAACGTTGTCAATTTTTATCAAAAGGCTAGAAAAACAAACCGTGCACTGCAGCTTTATGCAAATTATATGGTATTCGACAATAACACGTGTAAACAGGAACCTACCTTTGCTAATGTACACTGTTTGGCAGATCTTTCCAGCGTAAGATATAAAACTAGTACATGAAATGAATATAAAGAGCTCATCAAGTCAAATCACCTGATCGTACCGTCATTACTGAATAATAAGTCCGAAAAATATGACACGGAATGATCGGTGGGAGACGAAGCTATTTTTAGGAGGATAAGGAACTGCACGCTGGAACGGAACTGAAGCAATTCTCTATTTGCCTCATTTTGCTTGTAAGATTATAACTTTGTGTAATTACGTTAATCATTTCAGTTTGAGTTTTTTTCTGGATTTTTCCCATAGACGCCCACCTCCCGTAAGCGACCACTTTGTTGAGCACCAAGGGTGGTCGCTTACGAGAGAGTTGACTGTATTATAAAAGTCAGTTATACAATGCTTTTGTTATTTCTGATGTTTGTAACCGCAGTTTGTGTGTTATTTTTTTTCACATTTCTTCATATTTGATCAAATTATTTTGATGATCTAACAGGGAGCTCACTTGTGAACACAACATCTGGGGGAAAATATGACATTTGAAGCCCATTTAATGGCCTTCCTTGATTTCAATGTTCTTGAAACTTGGAGGCAATATAAACTGATATCTAATCTCGGGATTCTTAATTATTTCAATTATTTTTTGTTTTGTTTTTTTTTTAATATCAAGTGGTTCTTAAATTATTGTGAAATTTGTAGGCGTGGACCAAATTACATACAAGAATGGTAAATAAAAGCAGCTGAATCAGCCAATCAAATTTCTCTTTCTCGCAATCAGCCGAAGCAAATTAATCCTCCTCTTTTTTCGTACACTGTTTCAAATGAAATCAAACCACTATGAGATGAAACTGCATTTCCAGATCTCATCATTGTTTCCTTTACATATTAGCCAATGAAGTCGATAGCATGTTTATCCACCGTTTTTATGACCCTTAAAACTTCGTTCAAAATGTTTCCAAAATGCTCTCATAGCATTTGTTCAAACTTTGCCATAATCGAGGCAACTAAGGGAGGTACATGACAACTCCCATGTCAATGAAACAAAGATCACAACAAATTTTCACCTTTTTATAGTAGGGCTGTGGTAACTGGTCAGTTCTGATATCTTTGTTATTGCCGACGTGGTAAATATCCAGTCTAGCCAACTTAAAGCAATAAAGCATGTGGATTCCCGCGGGAGAATCTGTCCTCTTTGATGAATAGGATCAAACATGTTCTAAGCATAGAAAAGTATCACTGAAAGGAAGCTGTTAAACAAACTATTGGGTGTTTGAGCCTTTCTGAAATGGTGGTACCTAAACTGAAAAATCGAAAACTGAATTACATTATTTTCCTCGTTGACTTCCTCAGTGACTTATTGTAAACCTCTCCGTTCACCACAAAGCACCGCTTTTCTTATAAATAAAACGCGTTAAAATAAGGCTTCTACATACCTCACCAGTCCGTTTATGTGACAGATTGGCCGGCTTGTGCCTTTCTTTTACTCGCGGTCACTGTTTAAATCTTGCAGGGAAACCCAGTTGGACCACCCGAACAGCCTCTGGGACTTTAAATACAGATGCAGTGACACAAAATTTGGCTTAGTGTAAGAAAAGTAAGTCTATCTTTTGAAATAAACGTGACTAATCCCATAAATATATGTTGATAAAAACATTATGTTGTATTTTAGCACGTAAATGTCATTTTTATTATTTTAACTCTAAGCAACGGTTTTAAACCAAATTTTTTTCTCTCTCTTGTCAGTTCCAGGTAACGTCATGTTCATGACATTTCAGTTTTGTTTATTGAAAGAACAGGGAGGTTTATGATTATAGACAAAGAACATTTTAAAGAAGGTGGCAGGTTGATTGCGAGGCAAGGAGCAATGAAGAGCGGTTGTATTCGCAGGCTTAGTGTGCAATGGTCTCTTTAAAGACGGATAGTATTAAGCGGTTTTCTTTAACAGTGTTTAAATCTTGAGAAATGCAGTTGGACGAGGAAAATAGTTTAGGACTTTAAATACAAAAACAGAAAGTTTAAGTTTTGAAACGTCACTTATCGCATGGATATAATGTTAATGAAAAACAACGTTTCGTGTATTTCAGCATTTAAACGTCATTTTCTCATGTAACTCGCAGTTAAAAATAGTGATCTTCAGACATTTATACACGATTTCTTAATTGAGCAATTACCATGCAACTCTCTTTGTAGTCGACTTATACCAAAGTATAAAAGTCATCATATTTGTTAGACCCCTTCCCCCTTTGTCAGTGTCAGGAGCCGATTACTGTTTTTTTTTCTTTTTTTATTGTATCGCTTGCTCCGGTACTTATGAGCCTTATGAGTGACAGGGTGAAGCGAATCCTGCGGGCTACGTACCGATTGGCTACCCAACTTTAACCTGAGATCAGGCTCAATTTTCGTTTCGTTTTGTAATAACATTCCGGCAGGCAAGACGAAACGGGTAGCCGTCAGAGAAGAATGTATGAGAACCGCTCAAATTGGGCCTGATCTCAGGTTAACCCAACTTAATTAGGCAAGGCAGGCCTATCAAGCCCGCTGAGGATCAACTGCTTTGCCCTTTGTATAGTAGATCAAGCCAGTTCGGTCAAGATCGCTGAATATTAGCCTTACTCCTTTACAGCGTTAAAAGAAGAACACGCCCAATAACCAGAGTGATATTGCTCCATCGCTTAGTCAAGAGCGCATAAATAACTGGCAACACTCAGTAAGGGAATATACAACAGTTATTAGGCAATTTTCCAGCGGAGATATCAAACAAAAGATATGTCTTTCTTAAATGACAAGAATAATATGCATATTATAAACGCAAACATTTTGTAAAATACTCCAGATATAACTTAAACTCTTTCAAGCTGTGAAAATTGTCAAAATACCTCATAGATTAATCTGGTTTAACACTGATTTACATGTGGAAGCGTCAATGTTTTTAAAAATTCAATTTTCTTCACAACCTAGAAAATGTATTCAGTTTTAGATGAAAAAGGTGGCCCACTCTGTGAAAAAAAAAAAAGAGCTCTCCATTTAGTTGGTTGATTATTATAGATTATAACAGTTTCTTTTGACTTAGCCCGTCTATAGTCGGAGAACCGTGGGCGTCTGTGATTCACCGGGTTGCTAATCGCGTATGATGGAAGGGAGCTGCTGTTCTAACAACTGGCTAGTTTTTACTTGAATTGTGAACATTCAGATGGAACTTTAAACTAAATAGAATTGATAATTTTGCACTAACTATACTAAAACTAAGATCGAGACTTTGTTTTTCGTTTTTTTTAATTGATACAGCTGTAGTTTTGGTCTAACTTTGGAGTCCGTGATAGAATCCTAAAGTGTGATTATCAAAACCTTTTCCTGTGGTCAAAACTGTCAAATATCTGTAAAGCAATATTATTTATTTATTTATTTATTTATTTATTTTGGTGGAAGTGTCACTTTGATTTATTCTTTCAGTATATCCTTTAGAAGTTTAAACATTTTTGTGGATGAACAAAGTGGCCGACTCAGTGAAAAAAAAAATGATACTTTCCTGTAGAACAAATTATATTACGAAAAAGTAGTGGTGTAACAGTACTGGTGTAGCAGTAAGAGGTGGTTTTAACAGTGGAAGCAGCGTGGCAGAGCAATTAGGAGCGCCCGCGGCCTTGTAGTCACGAGGTCCCCCCCCCCCCCCCCCTTCCGGCCAGCTGGACTTGTTCTCGTCCCGAGTTCAAATCCTCGGTCACGCTTGTGAAAAGCCAGAACAAAACAGCTTAGAATCGTAGGAGGTTGTTTTAACTTTAGATGTTATCCTCTGTTAATCGTGATCATTGAAATGAACGTTTGAACTTACAGGTGGTGCTATGATACTAAAACCATTCCCTCCTGTTGTGATATTCAATAATTTTGCTCTTTTTGGATTCTAAAGAATGATTATCAAAACCCCGGATCAAAACACAAAAAAGCAAAGAAAGAACTTGGCAAATCCCCACTGCCAAGCCATCATGAGCTTACGCTTGGTCAATAACGTATACAATTAGGCTGAAAACTAAGCAATACTGTCGGGCCACTTTCCATGGAGATAAAAAAAATGACAAAAAGAATTGCCAAGAAGTATATACATATTAATGAAAAAAGGCGCCCTTGTTTCAGGCAATACTTTGGCCCCGTTCACATGAATCCGTTGTTATTTAAGAACGAAGATTTTTTGTTGTTGTTTGATTTGGTATGTTTTGTTTTGTTTTCTCCGGTTTGGCCTATCGATGACAACAGTATCCGGTGACAACAGTTACCGAGAATGCATCTTATCAACATGCTTTCCAAAGTGGAGACTTTTGAATACGTTTGCTTCTTGTTTACGTGTAGACGGACGAAAACGGGAGGTTTTCGAATACCATGATGTCATAAATCATATGCCACGAGTTGCTATCGTTTTTCCATCGTTTTTGAATTGTGAGGATGGGCGTAAACCCGGTGGTGTGCGCACTACGATTGCGATGCATTGTGGATTCCAAATTTTCAAGATGGCGGCGAAGGTCGAGAAATTTCGCAGGTTATATGCTTTATTTTTCAATAGATACAGTTCTTTCCTTAGATCGTTTTTCTCGATTTCATAAGCTAATATTTGTTTAGATTTTTCCTGTGAAGAAAAACAAATCAATATTCTTCATTTCAATCTAAAACGAGGAGCCCGAATATTCCTCCTGTAAGAGCATGAAATTTGAACCCGGTTTTTAAGAAGCTATAATTTTCATTATATTACCCGTCGAAAGTAGAAGATAGTTTTAAGTGTTTCTACAAACCTTGTTCTACGCTAATTTTTTATCGCTCCCCAACGCGCCCCACGTTTTGTGATACTTTTTCCGAATCACAACCGGCATGTTTTCATGGGAAAATGTAGCCTCGCGAAGACCAATGTGACATGTCACTGGAAGTGTTACTGTTGTAATCACAAGCTGATCACAAAATAGCGGGGCAGCGGCGGCTGGTTCCTCCAAACAATAGCATTAGGTGAGCATGAAATGTTCGAAATTGGTATATAAATAGGCTGATGTAGGAATACATCATGAATACATCATGATGTAGGTACTCTGATGTAGGAATGTCTGTTTTTGTAATAGGACTAAAAAAAGCATAATAAAATTGCAGTCATACATGTGATTCCCTGCAGACTGCAGAATGCAGACTTGGTGCTAACAGAGAAACAAGTCCTTGAAAAGATAACCCCTTCAACTTCGATTCTCTTATTACAGCTAGCAAGTGAACATCTTGCAATGCTGAATGACAAAACAAAATAAGCTCACTGTGTTTAAATACCGTGGCCGGGTATTCTGAAGAAGCTCCTAGTATTATGATTATGTCACAGCTATGCATATCAGTACCTCTTAGCACTAGTTGCACTGATTTCACGGCGAATTCAAAATTTTCGGCGAACCGCGGGTCCTACCTCCAGTGCTTTTCATGATTGAAGCATTGAACAAAGCGTAAATGTGCCGACTTTTCTCGGTCAGTAAACAGCAGCAAACAGGATGCAAGTGATTACGAACAAAATACACCAGAATACACTTATCAACGGAATGAGACTGTTTTTTCCCACAGAATTGGACTGACTTTCTTTTTCAAGAGCTTCCGGAAGAGATTCAAAGCAAAATGGTATATATCTACAGCGTAATTAACGAATATTCACTCCGCAGTCGAGATGTTCACCCCACGCCACCTTGACACAAATGATCAGATTTTGAATACCGCCCATGATGCTTGGCGATCGTAGTTCGCACACCACCTGGGCGTAAACTTTGAAAACGGCTACGTGTGGAAGCGTATTTTTCAGAGAGCGGAGATAAAGTTTCCGTTTCCAAAAATACCCGGATACGTGTGGACGAGCTTCTGTTTATAATTTACCAAAATGCCTTTATAATTTATTAAAACTGGCTATTTTTTATTTTTTATTTTCTGCCAATCATACCAATTCACGAAGTAGTCAAACTTCTAAAAAATTTAAATAAATAAACAAGGTTAGGCAAATTTTCTTGTCCTATGATAGTCACAGGTTATTATTTTTATTATTATTTTTTACCTTTTTACTTTTGATTTTTGGTTTAACATGGAAGAGCAAATTGATAGCAAATTACATTTTCAACAAGCGCATTGGTAGCTTGATCGCCAGGCAAGAAGCAATGAGGAGCGGATGTATTCGTAGGTTAATGCAATGATAAAGACGGGCAGCTTTAAAGTGGTCTTTTTTAGTCGAGATACGTCAGCATCCGATATCAGTTTCTTTCGCTTGAGAGCTGCGAATTGTCTGCAATCTAAACTAGCGGATACAATTAAAAATAAAATCCGATTTCAGCAATGACAGGGATCAAAAATGTCTAAACATAGAAAACTATCCCTGAAAGGAAACTGTTGAATAAACTATTGGGTCTTTGAGCCTTTCTGAAGGTGTGATCTCGGGATTATTAATTTTTTTTAATATTGAGTGGTTCTATAAACATACTATCGTGAAATTTGTAGGCATGGACCAAATTACATACAAAAATGGTAAAAAGGCAGCCAAACGCAAGCTAACCAAATTCTTCTTCCGCCCAATCGACCAAAGCAATCCTCCTCGTTTTTCATACACTGTTTCAAATGGAATCAAACCACTGTCAGATGAAACTGCATTTTTCCAGACCTCATCATTTTCCCTTTACTTATTATAGCCAATGATGGCGATAGCATGTTTATCCACTGTTTTTATGATCCTTAAAATTTTGTTTTGAAATATTTCCAAAATGCTCCCATAGAATTTGTTCAAACTTTATCATAATCGAGGCAACTAAGGGAGATACATGACAACTCCCATGTCATTGAAACATGGATCACATCAAATTTTCATCTCAAATACTCAAACTTGTAAAGAGGTACTCCAGTGTAGCTAACTTAAAGCGATAAAGCATATACATGGATTAACGAGCGAGAATCTGTGTTCTTTGATGAAAAATGGCATCAAACATGTTCTAAGCATAGAAAACCATCCCTGAAAGGCAACTGTTAAATAAAGTATTGAGTCTTTGAGCCTTTCTGAGATAGTGGGACCTAAAACTGAAAAGATCGAAAAAAGAACCGTATTTTCCTCGTTGTCTTCCTCAGGGACTTAAACTTCTCCGTTCACCACGTACAAAACACCGCTTTGTTATAAACAAAACACGTGAAAATAAAGTATCTCACACATACCTCACCAGTCAGTTAATGTTATAGTTTGGTGCTTATGCCCTTCTTTTCCTCTCCACTCGGTTTAAATATTGGGAAACGCAGCTGGACCACTCGAATGGTTTTTTGTCTTCAAATACAAATGTGAGACGGCTTACTGTAAGAAGAGGAAGTCTAGGTTTTAAAATAAACGTGCCGTGTGCCGTCATCCACACATGTCCAATATACACAAACGGATACGATTCGTCAAACTGATGGTCCATTGGTACCAATGGTACCAATAGAAAAGGGTGTCATTCCAATGGTTCTGTTGGTGAATATGCATCTCATTAAGGGGACTTTGATTATTTTCCCATGTGACCTGGCTGGGTACAGGGCAATTCCAGTGGTCCATTGGTACCAATGGTACGATTTGTACCAATGGAAAATGATGCCATTCCAATGGTTCTATTGGTGCAAAACAAGTTCGCTTTTACACCAAGTAGAAACGCGCTAATAATTATTATGAATATTCCTCGTTCTATAAGCCAACCACGCAATGACAAGTTCGCTTTTACACCAAGTAAAAGCGCACTATAATTATTATGAATATTCCTCGTTCTATAAGCCAACCACGCAAAACAAGTTGCCTTTTACACCAAGTAGAAACGCGCTAATAATTATTATGAATATTCCTCGTTTTATAAGCCAACCACGCAAAACAAGTTGCCTTTTACACTAAGTAGAAACGCGCTAATAATTATTATGAATATTCCTCGTTCTATAAGCCAATTACCACGCAAAACAAGTTGCCTTTTACACCAAGAAAAGACGCGCTAATAATTATTATGAATATTCCTCGTTCTATAGGCTAACGACGCAAAACAAGTTCGCTTTCACGCAAAGTGGAAACGTGCTAATAGTTACAAAGCGAGGGCGACGTATATAACTAGCGCTAAACAAGTTGTCTTTTACACCAAGTAAAAACGCGTTAATAATTATTATGAATATTCCTCGTTCTATAAGCCAATTACCACGCAAAACAAGTTGCCTTTTACACCAAGAAAAGACGCGCTAATAATTATTATGAATATTCCTCGTTCTATAGGCTAACGACGCAAAACAAGTTCGCTTTCACGCAAAGTGGAAACGCGCTAATAGTTACAAAGCGAGGGCGACGTATATATCTAGCGCTAATAATATCTCAAGGTGCTGCGAGTATAACAAACATCGTACGAACATTATAAAATTGAAAGGTAACGCGTCACTCTCGTGTTCGTTCTGTTTATTGTGATTCACGAGCAAACAACAACATGACATATGAATGTCTTCTTTCCTGTACACAAGCACTATTTCTTGGTAATTCTTACTTGTTTAAAAGAACCCGAAACAACGCGGAAAGGCACGAAACTAGCAAAGTGGTATTGAGGCAACAGGTTTTAACAACTGCATGTACTCAATTCACTGTGAAATTAACTTCTGAAATTACTTAGCGCAATGTCATTATCTACATGGAAGTGTTTAAACCAAAACAAGTTTTCAATGAGGAGTTTCCGAAAAGGATGGTTATATCATGCTGTTGGTTATGACTTTGTATTGTATTTGGTGGTTCCTAAAAGAGCCGTTTTATATTCAAGTGGCTGAAGTCACTTTTCACTGTTGACGTGGGGTTTGTCGTGGTAACCCATTGAGGTACAACAGTTTGCTATAATCAAGGTCGTAGTAAAACCATTGATGTCTTTTACTGTCAACGTTGTCGTTGACAAATTGTATTTGCCGTGCTCTTTTCTCGGCTGTAGCTTGCGATGAGGCCCAGGACTGAGCTAGAAGAATCCATCTACTGATGATTTCAGGATTGCACCCGTTGCCGTGGAAAAACAGCAGAAGTTTGAATGTTTCCTTATACCGTTGTTAATGTCGTACAAGGTAGAATGAGTCTATTTATTA
>NC_133207.1:14419321-14484321 GCF_958299795.1 Porites lutea | reverse complement strand
CTTAAATTTTTTTAAAATTTTCTAAATATCTTTCTCAAACTCATTAATAATTCATAAAGAAAATTCAAAGGAAATTAATGTTTAAGGAGTGTTTGGATATCAGATGAAAAACTGCTCATTTTTGCATCCTTAATTTCTCCTTCAAGAATGATTTTGTTTGAGAAGAAATATCAAACATTCGACACAGTGTTTCATCACGAGATGAAACACCTCGAAGTTCGTCAAAAATACTCCGCTGCGCGTCGTATTTTCAACTCTCTTCTCGGTGTTTCATCTGGTGATGAAACACTGCATCTCATGTTTGATATATTACGAGAATCTCTTCTAAATATCTGAAAAAATATAAGGATATTTGTGTCAAGGCCTAATACGAAGCATCTGCGGAAGTTTTAGTATCATTTCTTCTCTAACTCGTTGTCCATTGTAAATGTGGGACAGTTGTTTCCCAAAACTGCTCATACTAAGGAGTTAAGATGAAATGTTTTGGAACTATCCTGTTCGCTTACCTTATCGCGGTACGTGCCAAGTCTACAGTAAAACTGCCACAGAAAGCTCACTGCAGTGTGACTCAACTGTGTGGACCAAACTGCACTAAAATCGAGCAGCAACTGGAGGAAATACGACAAGAAATCAGGGCCTTGAGAGAAAATAAAACTACTGGGTCTGGCTACGGAAAAGGTTTCTAACTCGCTGAAATACTATTCTTAGTTTATGAGTTCTTAGCTGTTCTTCAGGAGAAATTTTGTGAACAAATTATTTATGGTACCTCGAAGAATAAGATAGAAAAACGAAAGAAATAATGATAATAATGTGATTGCTCTACTTACTGGGATTAATTTTTAGTTTACAAGAACTGCGCTAAAGTGGCCTTAGATGAAAATATTATTAGTCTTATTATACAACAAATAAAAGTGGATGCCTTCACTGATTTAAAATGTAGAAAGTTGAGAGGAATAGTTACATAACCCTAAACATTTTGCTATTTTCAGTTTACAAGAACTGTGCTGAAGTTTACAAAAACGGTGACACTATCAGTGGAGTGTATAAAATCAATCCTGATGGTTTGGGCGAGTTTGAAGTGTTCTGTGATCAGAAAACAGCCGGTGGAGGTTGGACGGTGTTTCAGAAGAGGCGAGATGGCTCTGTAGATTTCTTTCTCGGTTGGAATGATTACAAAAATGGATTTGGCAATCTGAACGGTGAGTTTTGGCTCGGTTTGGACAAGATTCATCGTCTGACTGTAAGCGGTGGTTATAAACTCCGTGTCGACTTGGAAGACAATCATGGAAACACTGCATTTGCAAACTACAGCTTATTTTCTGTGACAAGTGAGAGAGCAAAATATCAGCTGAGTTTGGGAAGGTATTCAGGTTAGTTAACTACTTTGATTGAAAGAGAATCAGACTGCGAAAAAAAAGATGCTGTCGATGGGCAATTTTTTTCGCGGCAAGAACTACAATACAGAAAAACTGCGATAATTGAAAAGTTAACGTTTGATTTATTTTAATTTGGACAATGAGCAGTAAAAACTACAGAAAGTTAAATTATTGGGGTAGATGCAAATATATCTCTGCAAAAAAATGTCCGAGAAAACATGACAAATATCTATTTTTATTGTAGGCACTGCTGGAGATTCTCTTGATTATCATCGTGGTATGTCATTTTCCACCAGGGGCCATGATAATGATAAGGACGGCAGCTACGACTGTGCCCTCATGAAGATGGGCGGTTGGTGGTACAATTCTTGCTACAAATCCAATCTGAATGGTGTTTACAGTCCCGCCAAGGTGAATTTCGACCCAGGAATGAACTGGTACCACTGGAAAAATAACTGGGTCTCTGTCAAGAGTTCCGAGATGAAGATACGTCCGAAGTGTTTTTAAGATTTTGCAGTCAAGTTAAGTGAATGTCTCTAAGGGGTGTTGAACAATGTAAGGTTAACTCTTTCAGAAGCGTAAAACATGAAACACTTGACTTTACTTCAGGTGCTGTGAGCATTCAATTATTCTAGACTGGTGGTCGGCCCATATATAAAAGCTCAGTCTTCTTCCTTCTTTCTTCCTTAAAACCATGATTATGTTTAACTACAGGCCTATCAAAGCTGCCAGCCAGTACAGACATCTGTAGTTCGGAATTTGTTCAGGGGGGCATAAGGACATGTACCTGACAGCACCGTTTTTGTTTTGCTTCTTCTGTCATGTAATGTACTGCTAAGCTGTTCACGTTTAATGAATAACATTCAAACTGAAGACATTCTTAAATCATGCCAAAAGCAAGAAGGTAAAATGAGATAAAGCGAATATTTACAGCATTGCCAATATAAATTTGGTCATAGCAGCGGCATGTTTTTTTTAAGCAGGCAAGGGGTCGATTGACGAAAAGAATTCATTGAACGATATAACTGGGTGTCTTTGGCTTATATACACCAACTTATTGTTTTTTGTATAACTGGGCACTAGCTGCACTCATAGAGCGTGTACCGGATAACCTCAGCTCGACCCTGGATTGAAGCATGTTTCAACCCAGTAGAAAACCCTTCTTTGTTGGATGTTTATACAGACATATATGCCTTTCGCTGCGTTTTAAACAAATAGAGATCACAGGTGAGCTAAATAGAGTTCCAGCGCTATCTGACAGATTCATGTCATGTGACTGACATGCGAGAGTCCAGCTGCTGGGGACACTCTGAGCATGCGTGGTACTAGTAACAGCTGCAGCAAAAATATAGGCCATTTTCCAATTACCTTCAGCCACTTTTTCGATTCAAAGTGAATCCTGGTGATCATCGTTTTATATGAAAAAGACTTCTCATCTACGCGCAAAGTAAATGTATTTCTATATGAATGGTTTCGAATAAGGCCTCCCTTAACAAAGAGGCTGAGCGACACGCGAAATGGGTTATTAAACATGCATCCCAACTGAGCGACAAAGAATGAAAAGTGATATTTTGCAGTTTCACACGATAAATGGTTTTAGAAGATACATGTTAATCAACTAATAATCTGTTGACAGAAAGAGGAAATTGTCAAGACACTATCTGTACCTTTTGGCTTATTGTTAATACAAGGCCTCCTTCGAAACAGTGCCTTGACATGCGCCCTTCTAGGTTATATATCTATATATCGATTTACAAGATTTCATAAATCAAATTATTGACAAAGATATCTTTTCTTTTACGTGTATCCCATATACCCTAATGTCAGCGGTGTTCTTCTAATTACACACGCACATATGAGCCGGACAGTACCCATTCCCACAATTCACCACGCACCAGTGGTCTATAGATGTTTGTCCAGCCCAGGCTCCCGTCGCCTTGCAGCCGCTTGGATTAGGGGCATCTGTGGGAAGAGGCATAGTCGTCACAGGAAGCTGAGTAGGAGGAAGGGGCTCTTGTGTAGAAGGAAGGGGCGCTTGTGTGGGAGGAGGGGGTTGTTCTGTCTGTGGAGAGGGTGGGTTGGTTGCTACGCTACCATCACTGGCCGTAATCCTAATATCAGCACAGTTCACAAAAGTTTCCTGCGGTCCGTGACCTAAGCCACACCCATCTGCATCGCAGCCCCAGTTATTTCCCACAGTGTACCACCACTGCATCACGCAATGATCACATGTTAGGCCTTTGGGTAACACAAGCCTGATCTTGAACACATCATTTCCATGGGAGGTTATCTTCCACTTTTCTTGTCCGTTCGGTTGCTTCAGAACATACTTCAGCTTTTCTTGTGTAATGGGAGGACTGCCAATCTTACCCACGCGAAACACAAAGAACCCCTGATGATTCGAAGTAAGTTCCACAACTACATCGATCTCCTGGCCTTCTCTGTAAGTCTTCGTGATGATTCTGTTGTTGGCATATTTTCCTGGATAAACGTGGGGCTGTTCCTTCTTATGATAAGGGTCACCACATACTCCACACTTCCCTTTGTTGGTGCTCCACTGGACATTAAAACCGCCACAGTTCAACTCGTTATCTGTGTAGTGGGGTGGATTGTCAAAGCCATACCTCCAAGCAGCATTTCGACTGGCGGGATCAATTAAGCGGCCATGGCCAGATACTGATAGGATTAAGCTTACGCTTAGAACAAAACTCAACTCTGTGAGAAACATGATCGGGAGGTCTTGCAGTAAGAAATATGAGAGCAAACTAAAAGAACTGGATATAAAACGTCAGCTTTCAGTGAACACAAGTCAGGAAAGTCAGAGCAGCTGAACTTCCTGAATTGACACATCTTGTGCGTCCTCCACGTCACCTAGGAAGTAGCTGCTACACCCTGGACAGCTGAACACTTATTGATTCCCTATATTTTTTGAAAAGCAAGGATCATTTAAGAATCAAATTGAATCTGACATCAGTTTTACGCCGGTTTTTTTCCCAACAGTGGTTCAAAGAATCTCTTTCTGAAAATACGCACGTGAGTAAGTAGTGAGTTCTTGACGTAGAGGTCCTGTTGTAGAGCTTTGTATCATATAATTGAGACTTTAGAAATAATATGGAAGATGGCATTGGTAAACTACTTTGTTAGTTGTTTATTCAGCCACACACACACTGAGTTCATGTCGTAGTTCGTGAATAGAGGGAGCAGCTGAACCTCACTGCATTCCTAACTCAACTACATACATGTGTCGAAGCGACATTGCAAGATTGACATGACTGACATTGATAGGGTGTACAGAACATGTACCGTAAAACAAAAGGCGTACGATACACACTCAGGATATGGAAAGAGACATTTTCGGAACGCGCGTAACACTTTTTAAGTTTGTTTCAGACGCAAAAAATACGGTTAGAGAAAACTCAGACAGAAAGGCATCTTTTACTTTTTTTAATATATATTTTTTATTCCAACTGCGACAAACAGCATTTACAAGTATGCAAAATTAGCCCTGATGGAACTCAAGTGGTATCACTTCATTACTCTCCTTATTACTCACTTGTCTACGTTTTTCCTATTACATTCCCTGATTTCAATACAAAGTTAGTTTTTCAATTATCTCGGGGCATCATCTCGAGAGAAACATCTATCCAGTGATTTTGATGTCAGCACAGTTCACAAAAGTTTCCTGTGGTCCATGCCCGTTGCCACACGTTCCATCTCCATCGCACCCCCAGTTGTTTCCCGCGCTGTACCACCACTGCATCACGCAGTGATCACATGTCAGACCCGTGGGCAGCAGTAGCTGGATTGTGAAGACTGTGTTCAAATTGTTAGGTAAAATCCATTTCGTCTGGCCATTGCGTTGCTTTAGAACGTACGTCAGCTTTTCTTCTGTAATGGGAGGTTTGCCAATATTCCCCACACGAAAAACGAAGAAACCCTTGTGGTTCGAAGTGAGGTGTACCTTAACTTCAACCTCCTGGCCTTTTCTGTAAGTCTTGGTGATGATGCCTTTGGCGTATTTACCAGGGTGGATGAATTCCGGTTTTTTGATATCGTACGGGTCCCCGCATACCCCACACTTCCCGTTATTTTTGTTCCATTGACGACTGAATCCACCACAGTTTAACTCGTTGTCTGTGAAGTGCACCGGATTGTCAAAACCGTACCTCCAAGCCGCGTTACGACTCGCGGGATCAATCAGACGGCCATGGCCGAACGCTGATACGATTAAACCCAAACTAACGACAACAGCCAGCTCTACACGCAACATGACTGAGCAACCTTACGATAAAAGAAATGAAAGCAAACTGAGGCCTTACAAAGCCAGCGATTCCTTAAAAGTTGCCAGCCAATGCATCGATGTATTATTTCACCTGACTAACTTCAAGAAGGTTGAAAGCAGCTGAGTTTTGAAATACTGACGTCTCCTGACATTGTGTCATTATATCGTAAAGCCCAGACAGATCTGCCGATCATGCTATCCATCACTACAGTGTAGAACGTTAGTTTGACTTGCCACCTCGCAGTCTCAGCGGCAACTGAAGTACGAGTGAATAAGTCACGTGCATAGCATGTGCCTGTGATTAAACAAACCACACCATGCATCTCACGTGTTTGTACTGGGATTATCAGCATAGTACCACGATCACTGTCAAAGACAACACACACAACAATTTCAAAACCAAAACAAAGTAGACATTGTTAGACATAATTAACGCCAAAAAGGTATAATGTTCGGATTTCAGAATAATCGTTTGCAACATACCGCATATTCTTAACTAACCAATTTTGCACTTTGAGAGAGGTCTAGTACTTTATGAATGAAAATATTAACGAATACAGAAGCTCGTTCCATCTTTTTACTTGCTTAGATATTATGGTAAGGAGGGAATGAAACGAACATTATAAACAGATTTCTCTTTATTTGGACCCACCCAAGATGAATAAAACACCTTAAACCCCTAATAGTCGGCTTGTACACAGACTAAATATATTAGTACTATTTCACAATAAGACGGAATGTGCATCTCGGACCATTTGTTTCCTTTCAGTCTTTGCACATCTTGAGTTGATTTTTATTATACAACATAAATTCCAAGAAATGTTTCCAACTTGATTAAAAATAAAGTAATTAGAAACAAATGAATATGCAGCAAAGATAATCCATAATTGGCACCACAAAGTCTATCTAAAATAAAAGAGTGGCTTTAAAAAATCTCAGTTCAGTTTGCATTAAAATTTGATTAAACAACGAATAGACACAAGCAAAGCAACTTAAAAATATATACTTCGTATAACTACTGACCCTTCCCCAATATAAACTACTGCTATAACTTCTTTAAAATCTCTGCTATTGTTCACGTTTGTGTAATGTATTTAAAAAGTAAAATAATCTCTAAGATAAAGTTTTCAGTTTTGTGTATGCTCTATTACATGTTAAGTCTAAGTATAATGCTTAAGGGCCACTGTCAGAGCTGAATTACTTGGTTCTTTCTGACCAGAAGTATCAATAATATCCTAATTTATTCCTTGGAGTGCTGTGGCATGTTTAATCGCTTTCTGTGCAACGGACTTAAGAGCTAATCATCAAGAATGTTGTTGTTAGCTTTGTTAATTCAAATCTAGCAGATTCAGTAAAATACGAGTGGTCCTTCACTATCTTCTTGACAGCCTTTTCCAGGGATTGAGATAGTGTGGAGTGCACAAAGAGAAGTTAGCAGAGATGGGGCGGCGAGAGGGCGGATTTCACGTTATCCTTCACAATCTGAACGTCTGGAAGAGATTGTCTCATGGATAATAGGATGCAGAAACTACGCGAGCGCGGGTGAAAATCGCCTCGAGACACAGGAGACACAGGAAAGAGAGACACTCGTCGGCGAGACTGAGGAAGAAGAAAAAATTAAGGTCCCTCATTGCTCCTATTCCACCGTATCTCGCCTGTCCTCGCGCACGAAGAATCTCATACGCGCTCGCGTATTTCGTGAGCCCTAATGCGGGACTAGTCGTAGTACACGGAACTAGTGGAACCACAAAAACAATCTCAAACTTCTCTGTTTACAAACTAAATCTTCCTACTTACAGTTCTATGCTGGTGGGACCTGGCTTGAACTCATCTTGCTCCATGAATTCGAAACATCTCGTCCTCATGATGTCCTTTTTGGTTTTGTAGTGCTTGAATTCGAAAAATGTCGCTGTACCTTCGCATGAAAGACAGGATAAAACGACAGAAGAATATACTATGAGGAAAAAGATTTTCTTACCATTTCAACATCTCAAAAGAATGGCACGTTCGATACCCCTGAATTAGCCTGCGTCGAATGCACTCGTTAAGTTTTTTGGTAGGTTTTATGTTCTCCCTTCGCCCTTATAAAACAGGCTCATTCAAAAGTATGGCCTGACTGTCAGAAGGAGAGTGTTGGCTGGTAGGCTGGTAGGCTGGTTCTTCTTTTTAAAATTTCTTTCCATCACTAATTGGTTAGATCAAGAGGCCAACGCTTTCCGTTGGTTTTATACGTAATGTTTCCCTATAATCTGGAACACTTTAAATGATCCGTCTTTTTTCAAATTTCACGTGATATTTTGATTTAACACTTTGTGTTATCGTTACGCGCGCGATTGTTTACCGCTACTTGGATTTCAAAGTTTATATGCAGATCTATTGCGTTTGTTGCGATATTTAACACATCCGCTACTGAATGATCGGAGGTTTTGAAAGCTAATCAGTATTTGTTGCTTTCCTGTAATACAAATGTTTCTACAAGGCTTAAGCAAAGAAGTTTTTAAGCGACGCACGTCAACCGGAAAAGAGTCGTGTTTCTTTTCAATATGACATGACGCTATCAAATTTGTATTTCCAAGTAACTTTTCTCTCATAGAGACGATTTGCCCTAAAATTAGGTCAAAATCACGCCCCAAGATTGCAAAATGTCCACTTCCCTCCTCGCCTTTCGATAAAGGTATAGAAAGGCAAGAGTATCCTCTCTAGTTTGAAGCAGAATATATCAGCGGTGTTAAGTTCCGTATTCTTGATCATGTGGCGGTTATTCAATAATCCGAATCAGGTGCCCATAACCCTGTCCATATTTGGTGTAGTTTTAACCTTTGTTCAATATTTTTTTTTGCCTTCCTGAATACCCAGAGTGCCAGAGGTTTTGCTTGTGGGTGCGGATTTTTCGGTGTCGGCCGCAAGCACTGGCGGCAAATGATCAAATGAATCAAAACTTGAAAATCACCTTGTAAATTTTTCATTTTCAATTTTTAATAGTCAGACAGTCCAACCTGTGAGTACGTACAATCGGGATGTATTTTTAAATAACCGACGAATCACGTGAGCGCCGAGGGTGCGAGCCACCAAGGGGGTCTGGAAGCATGCTATCCGAGAAAATTTTGAAATTTTGATGCTCTGAAACGCTATTTTAGTGTTCTGAGAGGGCGATTTCATTCTAAAATGTTCGCTAAATTGAGTGTTATTTTTATGCTTATTTTTATTTGAGTGTTTTCACATACAAGTACTCGATTTTGTTTTATATTTCAGGCGGTATATTTACGTTTTCAGGGTATCAGTTTCAATTAAGCGCACTCTCTTTTAGGTGTTCTTGTGTATTTATCAAAACAGATGTGAAAATCGGGTTTTTTCCTATCCCGATCGCATATTGGTCGGGATTCGGGATTTTCGAGCAAAATCGGGAGAATCCCGGGGAGATCGGGATGGTTGGACATCCTGAATTACTGATTGAAATTCAAATGGCCAAAAACCACACGCGAGGTGAAGGTTACACTTCCGTTTTCCTGTTTAATGTTCAAGTTTTTTTCATTTGCAACTATTACAGTTTATATGTTATTTTGAGGTTGAAATTCGAAAGAATAAAATTAGCCTTCCTTTAAAATAAGCACTCCTCTATCTTTTGTCTCTAGTGTCCCATTTACGATAACTGAAACTGAAATCGTTTTTAGAAGTAATTAACTGAATTAACCCCTATCAGTCCAGAAGCAATGGTTGAGGTCACACTAGAGAAAGTTTACTATAGTAAATTCAAGTTTACCATAGTAAACGGCGCCGTAAGTGTGACCGGCATTTTTCTCTTTACTATGGTAAACTCTACCTTGGTTAATTTCCATGACTACCGCGGAAAGAAAAAAGATGACCCATCACCGATAACCATCTAGTTACCAAAAAAAATAGGTGGGTATATCTCTAGTCTATCTAAACTTTGTTTGTTTTGTTGACATTTTGTCATGATTTTTGAGAAAAGTAGTTTCAAAAACGGTCACATAACAGAATAGCTTTAGAACATCGGTGATTGCTTTTTCCACAGTGCTTCAAGGTTTCTGTTTCTGTACATTTCTTCAAACCATTCTAGGGTTCGAGGGTAAACCCACGCTTGCCTTCGCAATGCCGCTCTTTCTCTAAGAGTACGTCTTCGATGGGTGATCAATGAACCTGTCACTAAAACATCTTCACTGACTTCGTATTCGAAACCAAGGTAGGTAACAAGGGAGCGCATTCTTCTTGCTCGTCTGAGCAGCAGAATTAAAAGCAAAATGCTCACAACAGAAAACAATACTCTCTCAAATTGAACCATCTTTGTACACTTGTGAGGGTCACGCTCAAGAAGTTACAGTTCAGTAATTTCAATTTAGTCAGCTGTCATAGCATGCCATCATTTGTTTTACTTATCACTCTCACGTTACCGATCACGCGAGAAAAAACGCCTGGAAAGTTTCAAATGCCTTTTTAAGTGGACCTGTCAGGTTTACTACGGTAAAGAAGACGTTACGAAACTTACCATAGTAAAGCCCTTTTTACCATAGTAAAGTCTCTAGTGTGACCTCAACCATTATCGGTGTTGTAAACTGTTCATTGTAAAATAAAGCTTACTGTAAAACGGTGAAAAGGCTGATCGGCTGTCCTCAGTCCGTTGCAAAGATACTCCTCCTGACGATTTTACAGATGGTATAATTCTTGCTTCCTATCGTTGCATCGAAGAAGATAATTTTGACTGTAAACTTGCCTCTCCTTGCGAATTCTATTGACCGAATACTGAAACGTCGGCAGTCGGTGTTCCCTCCCTTCGTCGGCTTCTTCTGCAGTGTAACTGTAGTATTTTGTTGCTAAGTCTTTACATATAGTATTCGTGGTCGCTGTATAACCTCTGTCTCTAGTTGACAGTGTTTGTCTTCGATGTGCCGTTACTCGCGCTGAATTTAAAGTCGACGTCCTCGCTCTTGCGGAGTTTTGTTTGTAAATCTTTCCCAGCGAGGATTTCCAGCCACTTGTTGAATCCATCGTTGTTGAGTTTGCTGTTCTGTTTTATTTACCTGAGATATTGGGTGGTGACTCACCGACCGTAAACATTGTTATAATTCACAGATGAAAAAACCCGTCTTCAAGAAGAAAACCCAGAGCTTTGTGGTCGATGGCAATCGGTTGCCTGGAAACCCATAGTGCACTTTGACGTCACTACTGGATGACGTCAAGGCGGACACCAACCAAACTCGATAGATTTATAGCCAAGAGGAAAATCACGCTGGCCTTGCGATGCTTGAGTGATACACGCGCGCTTCGCGCGCGACGACATTATGAACCTCGCGGCTCGGCGCTCCGCGCCTCGCTTCGCGAGGAACTATATTTTTTTTATCAAGAAAAGATTTCTTTAACTCAAAAGGTGTTGGCTTAGGAAAGGAAAGTTCAAATAAAAACATCGACTACAGTTTTGAAAACTAGCTAGCTAGCTTTAACTTGTACCCTTATTCTTCTGATTGGTATTCTTCGTATAAAATAAGAAACTCTTCTTCAGTAATTGAGCCTTCCTGCGAAAGAAATGACAAGCGAGTTTCGCACATGACTTCACCGTCCTCTGTTTTTGTTGTCCGATCTAAAATTGAAAATTTTCGCGGCTTCTTACCGTCATGGCCCCAGGCCGCCCTTATACGCATCCAACCGTCCCAGCCTACCGTAGTGACCTATCTTAAAGTCCCTAGTATTCTTTGTGAACTGTCGCTCAACTCTCTTCTAGTTTATCTCCCATTACATTTGAATGTAATAGAAGTTGTAGTATAACGTATTGTTATTTCTGCGGTCCTCGGCCGAAACAGCCAAAATAGACCTAATGGTTTTACCGATTCATGTTGTACTGCGTAGTTGAGCTGAAATAGGCCGACAAATTCACTCCTTCATTCAAAACCGAAAGTGTGGTCACGCTGGATGTATAAGGAATATGATTTTTATGACATACCGTATAAAGGCTTTTCTGTTTAGGTTTTTCCAGATCTAAACAACGTTGGACTTAAAATGTAATAATTGGTTTTGTTCTGTTTTCTTGTCCCTCTGACCGGTATTACGTCGGAAGGTAATACCGCTCAGCGGGTCACACTAGATAAGTAAGGAAAATGACCTCCATTTAGCCTCACTTGGATTTTTATGACATACCTTAAGGCTATTCTGTTTAGGTTTCTGTTTACTCAGAACATAATAAAAAAGGAAATGTACTTCACCACAGTGATAATGCAATTTAAATGAGGCCAATTTTTTTCATTTGGATCATGCAAATTAAGGTAAGCTTGAGTGATTATACTTATATTTTGTGTAAGCTTAGTTTTTGTCAAATAGTTTGTGAAATGTTTGAATGTTTTCAGTTTAGGTTCTGTAGTGAGAAAGTGAATTGTGGGTAAATAATATTAAGAAAAGCATACTTACATGAGCTGCCCTCGTGATATTAAAACTTAATCCTTAAACCCCTTTCCAGCTAACTGTAACTTTTCTTTTCTTTTTTAGCTTTTCAGATTTTCAAATTTTCAAAGTTTTGCAGAACTATATAGCTACTTTTTTCCTGTCACCTGCCTGACTATGAAAATTACTTAACTAATGAAGTTAAATACTTTTTTTATGAACAGTAATAGAGACTTCTGTGATAATGTCTGTGCCTTGATGGCCAAGCTAAACCAAGCCCTCAGTATATAGCATTCATTCCAGTTCATCTGGCAAAAAGTTTGTGGTTATTTGAAGACTACTGATGTGAGTATCTCTACATTTTTGCGAAGACCATCATTAATGAGGATCTGATTGATATTGTCTAGTTTCATATGAGACCTGAAGTAATACAGTAACCATATCAGTCCATGGATCTTTCATATACCACAGATATCAGCCCTTGATATGTAATAATATTCTATGGTATGTTCAATTACTTGTTTTTGTTTAGCTAATTACTATGTTTTGAGACACCAAGGTGACCACTAGCTGTGTTAATAAATCAAAGTTTGATAATGGATACCAAGTCGATAATAAAAAATTATTAAATTGTACATAAATAAGGTTTAACAAATATAATTGAGTACTGTCAATTGGATTGGAATATAGAAACAACATTAAAATGGCCTTAAAGGCTTTTGTGAAGACAATCCAAAAACACCTTTTGTACATGGCATAAGTAGAAAAAAGAATGGCCATTTAAATGTTTTGTTCATTATAATGCAATAATTATATAAGTTATACTCAACGTTTTTAAAATTTACTGTTATATGTAAATCACAAAATCAGGCACAGATCAAGACTAATCATATACAATAAGTATATTCTTTTTATATTTTTTGTATACAATTATTATGTTGATTTAGCAGATTGCAGTCGATGTTTTGTATATATAAAATGTATACATCACATTGAATCCAAAACAATTGTGGCGTAAAAGACATACGTTTTGACTTGTATACTTTTTGTATACAATTCTGTTCCGAATTAACGTAGGCAACATTGATGCTATACAAAAAGTATATAAATGTATAAGAAATTTATAGATCGCAAAGCGCACTCAGGCTCCTCATGTACTATACAAAAAGTGTACAAAGATGTGTACTTTTTCTACACACTTTAGTTCCAAAAGTACACTACAAAATGTATACTTCATAAATGTACACAAAAAGTATATAAATGTATACAAAATGTATAGATCGCAAAGTGCACTCAGGCAAATCATGTACTATACAAAAAGTGTACAAAAATGTGTACTTTTTGTATACACTTTAGTTCCAAATGTATACTACAAAATGTTTTCTTCATAAATGCACACAAGGTATACAATGTGATGTATACTTTAATGTTGGAATTTGTATACATTTTGTGTCATACATTTCTATAAGGGATCAACTCTCTGAGCGGCAACTTTTACCTAAGTAGCCTTGTGGATTTTAGTGCACTGTGGACTAATATTACAGCCGGGGTAACTACCATTTATAATAATACTTAAGTCTTTATTTTAGTTTGATCTTGTCCCCAGGGGCTTCTCGGTTTTGAAAACGAGAAGACGCTAGAAATGAGTTTGCAAATTTTCAGACAAATGGTCTCTATAAGAGTAAAGACACTTAGCAATACAAATTTGGCAGCTTCACGGCATATTGAAATTAAAGAGAAAAGGTTCACTTCCGGTTGACATTGCATCGCTCAAAAACGCCTTTGCTTAAACTCCCTAACGAAATAGGGAGACGAACATGAGTGAAACTTTAAAATAATCCATTGACCCTTGAAATCTTTGGTAGTATAAGCAGTACAAGAGATTTGAATGGAAATAACTGACAAGTGACTTTTGCAGGAATCGTATTAAAGTTGGCCTAACTTTTTCAAGTTTCAATCCATTTCTATCCTTGCCATCCGTAGTAATAGGCGAAAGGAAAAATAGTCAGTGAATAGTAAATTACAAAACTAGACCATTAATCTTTGGAATTCAATTAGTACAAAGACACGTTTTAGCTTAAAGGATAGCAAATAGCGCGAAGTAAACCTTAAAATATCTTTTGCTGTGTCTGTTTGCATTATTTTGAAGTTAAATCCAGATGAGATGACATTTGTTCTGGGTGGTGAGATGGCCTTATTGTGGACTGATCATTACTGCTTCGTAGATCAGTGCTTTCTGTACAAACAAGGAAAACCTGACGCATGGTGGACGTTTGGACCCGAGAGCGATTCACAGTTTACTGAGTCAGTGAGTGGAATTGTAAGTATCTCTGGTTGTAAATACAGTAAATTTCCTCTTATGAGCTTCCCCCCCTCCCCCCCTCCCCCAACTGAAAAGCGCCCCCACTGAGTTACCGGCCCATTTCCCTGTAAACAAAACAATACATCCGGTTATAAGCTCTCCTCCCCCCATGTATAGGTTCCCCCAGTTACAGGTCCATTTACCTGTAAACAACGAAAGACATCCAGATATAAGCCCCCACCCCCCACACCTCCCGAATCTTGCCCCCTTTTTGCTGTAAAATCCCGAGTCCTGGCCTTCGAATAAGAGAAATCCCACATCCCAAAAAACCTATTAAAGACCCTCTGTATCAGGGCCTGATTCCAAGGGACAAGCTCGTCAGGTTTGCCACGCTGGCTCTCTTTAGCAAGTTTGATTAACTGTATTCCAGAATAATAATACGTGGAACTAACTCTCCAAATCTCTTGTTTTACTTTTCATTAGATGGTAAAATCCAGAAATCTCGTGGAGACTTGATTCCGTGCTCATTGCAAACGGCAATGTGCACCGTTTTCTGTTGATTTTAACAACAATGGGTGACAAAATTAGTTGAGATGGTTTGTTCCAAAGGGTCTTTCTATGGCGTTTTACTACCTGGAACTTATATGTGGGGCGACACTTCGATATATGCTAATGAGATATTGAAATTTCAGATTTGGCCCAGTGCCATTGTTGGAGCTGGTTCATTTTGGAATTATCAGTCAAAAGTAACTCCTGATAGCAAAGAGTTCGCGATGATGATAGATACTCAACACAAGGTGAGTCGTTATGTTAGATTTATCGGACAACTTATAACTGTCCTGACCTGATTAGTCAAACGTATTGTCTACTACTGGTAAGGTCACAGAGTACAGTTAAAAGAAACTGAACGAACTTTCTGCACACCCTTCAACCGCCAGAGGGCGCCCGTGTGTAACCACGTTCCTTTTACCACTTGTGACGTCATCAGTTTAACGGTCATTATCAAACCTCGTTTCCACTGTTCTCTCTCTTGCTCCGAGAGAGAATCTTTCTTTCTTGAAGCAAGAGAGAGAACTCTGGGAACGAGGATGGTCATTGTCAACTTTGACACTTAACTTGTGCAGGGGTACAAGATCTTTGCAAAACCATACCCAAATAAGCACCGTTCAGTGAAACATAAACGAGAAAATGGGCAACAAATAATGTAACTTTATCTAGAAAATATTCCAATGAAACTCTTGTTTCACAAGCCTACTGAAATGCCTTGAAATGCATTTCTTGAACTTCGGGGATTTTGCGAAAACCTCTTCCTGCTAAAAATAAAGCACTGTTAATGCCCAGGGACAGAACAAAAGACTTGGGAAAAGCGAATAAATCAAGGAGGAAAAAATTGACTGCGTATGCCCTAACTTCGAAAGTGTAGTTAGGGTTTTTAGCATGAGGATCGAGTAAATTACAAAGCAAACAAAGCGTACCGATTGAATGATAAAACAATTAGTGAGCTCGGTTTGAGAAAAATAAAATGATGGTTTCTTGTTGTCTCACAGATCATTTGCTACGTCCGCCCTTGGCATAGACCAATAATTGATTTGTTCGTAAATGATCGTAACTGACGAAACACATAACTTTTCTCTCCCTCCTCCAATAATTGTTCCTCGCGAAGCGCCGAGCCGCGAGGTTTATAATCTCGTCGCGCGCGAAGCGCGCGTGTATCACTCAAGCATCGCAAGGCCAGCGTGATTTTCCTCTTGGCTATTTAAGCAATAGAAAACGTTTTCCATGTTTGCATAGCCTGATATTAACACGAGAGGGGTTGGGAGAATTCGAGACAGTTATGCAAACCCGAGACGAAGTCGAGGGTTTGCATAACTGTCGAGAATTCTCCCAACGCCTCGAGTGTTTATATCAGGATATGCAAACACTGGAAAAAAGTTTTCTATTGCTTTTATAAATTAACTTTCTCGAGAGAAAACGCAAAACTCTTTGTATGGCACTGATTAAAAGAGAAATTCTTACCAGTCGCAAAGTCTTGTCCACGAAGTTTTGCACGCGCAATCAGTTCTTGTTTTGCAAAACGATGCTTTCCAAAATACGGACTTTTCTCACTTAAAATGTCAGCTTGAGCGAAAAAAAAATCGACATACCTTCTTTGTAACGATTTTCCAAGTTTCAGCCGACGAAGGAATGGATAAATAAAGTAAACTTGTCGAGTTTTGAAGTCGAAATCTTTTTCAAATTCGTGCTTGCGTGATTAGCGCGCGAAAACGAAAACATCTTGACGCCACAACCATGTTTACATACTCTCATGCAAACAGTCCTCTCGGCCAATCAGAGCGCGCGTACTATCTTAGTTATTTTATAAAAATCTATCGAGTTTGGTTGGTGTCCGTCTTGACGTCATCCAGTAGTGACGTCAAAGTGCACTATGGGTTTCCAGGCAACCGATTGCCATCGACCACAAAGCTCTGGGTGTTCTTCTTGAAGACGGTTTTTTTCATCTGTGAATTATAACAATGTTTACGGTCGGTGAGTCACCACCCAGTATCTCAGGTAAATAAAACAGAACAGCAAACTCAACAACGGTGGATTCAACAAGTGGCTGGAAATCCTCGCTGGGAAAGATTTACAAACAAAACTCCGCAAGAGCGAGGACGTCGACTTTAAATTCAGCGCGAGTAACGGCACATCGAAGACAAACACTGTCAACTAGAGACAGAGGTTATACAGCGACCACGAATACTGTTTATAAAATAACTAAGGTTGGAAAAATGGACCCCTTGATATTTCGTCCAGAGATAACCTATTGTATGCTAAGAATCGTGATATAAGTCTTAGGTTCTAGAGTTTTTACATTTTTGAGAAAATTACGAAAAAAACGTCGACAATCCGTGACGCCGAAAAATCACAGAAATGAGGTCAAATTTCATGATCAGATAATCGAATTCGCGTGAAGGCGCATAGCAAATTATGGCTTTCCGTAGTTTATAATTTTATTTAGGAGGTATTGCTGAGCTGCTTTGATGATATTTTAGACTTACAATTGTAATTCCGAATTCCTGGAGAGCAAGCGAAGAGAGCCGAAATTTCTAGACTTTGAAAATCAAAAAATTCCATACCGTTTTCAAACATCTCAAAACATACTCGGTATTATGTAGAATTCTTTCAAAATTCAGTTCTAGCAAGTAGAAGAGCTGTTTTTGAACGTGATATAATTTTTTTGTTGGCAAAAGTTATTTCTGAGGCGAGCGGCCCCGTGTAAGTTGACCCAATTTGACCTTTCGAGGAGATTTTGTTTAACCAGGAAATGTAAACAATTCGATTAGCCTTAGCTCGCTTTCTGAACAAACCATTGAAAAATCCTTCCATTTCCCATTAAAACTACCCAGTAAACCTGAGATAATACTTCGATGACAGCTTACCTTCCAAATGGGTGTTTGAAGGCAAATAATTTTGACGTTCTCAATTAATTTTTCCATTGCTTTCTTGTTGCCGCGCTTTATAATTTAGGGTCATATCTTGACATCGAGCTTGTACGCCGGTTCCAGTCCAAGCTTGTGCAACACTTTTCCGGAAAACCAATCCATATGTTGCAATATCGACCTCTCAGGGAGCAACCTCTTGATATTCATTTAGTTTCTTGTATAATAAGAAAATTGCTAAGCGCAAGACGTAAATCTCGGTCTAGTGAGTGTAACGCAATCCTTCCTTCGTCACTTCCGGACCAGGTGATTAATTTTTTTCTGACGGGGGAGGGGGAAAGAAGTTTTCAAACAATTTCTTTTTCTTGTTGGTGTTGCACGCAATGCATTTAACGGTCCATTACATGGCCACTGTAACAATTTAATTAAGATTTTCCATCATGATATAAACATACACAAGACTTTTTCATGTCCTTTGTTCCAAGTATTTAATACAGTAATTCACTCAATTGCTTTCGCTCAAAATACGTTTTTCCCTTCAAGTTAAAAAGGGACAATTTCCTGTTTTTCTCCTTTGCGCACTCAGCAATTGCTCAGCTCGTTGGGTAGTGGAAAATAGCTAAGAGTTGGTAACCACACCCTATTAACTCGCCCTAGTCCCCTACCCCACCCTTGTGCTAACTTTGAATTTAAAGTGAGTGAAAACAAAATGTATTTGGGGTAAAGGACGGTCCATTCCATTTTCTTTATTAAAGGCGGGGGGGGGGGGGGGGGATACTGGAAGATTTTGAAAACAAAATTGCGCGGGCGCAAGCCGGAAAACAAATTTCCTGCAGAGCAAAAACTTATATAAATCCCCTGCAGCAACTTAGTGACATGGATTCTAAGAAGAAAGTTTATATGACAGTGCTCCCACGATTGACGTACGCTTAGGTTAGGGCTTGGTGTGGTATTTCGGGTACTGAATACTGAAGATGGGGTACTGATACTAAAGAACGTATCCCTATGATTACCCTCCTCCCACCCCCCTACCCCACCCTTGTGCTAACTTTGGGCTTTACTTATCCGCTTGGCAGCGACATGTTTGACAGTACTCCTCAATTTTGTCTGCATAGGGTTGTTTACGTTTGATGGATACATCAACAGCAATGTCAAGCCCGGCGCAAATGTCTCTGAGTTTTGCAACCGATAACTTGGTCGTGCTAAGTTTCCCTCCAGAGGTCATTTCGCATAGGTTATATTTATCCCACATGATGGGGTGTCCTGGAAAAAGTTCCGGAGAAACCTTATTCGTCAATTCTTCGATGGTTGCCTCCTGGGTGGCACATTCAATCTCCTCTTCAAGATCATCATCGTTAAAGGGAGACTTGTTTGCCGCAAGTCTGGAGAAGAATCCAGTGACCTGAGATGCAGTCAGAAACTCTTCACTACTGAACATCCGTTTCCCTTGTGAGTCCACGGCAGACATCATAGAGCGCGCAACTGATGCCGGATCACTTTTTCGTCCTGACCGCTCACCTTGTTGAAATTTCTCAGTCAGGTAGTTCTTTTGCTTGTACGTAAATCTACATCTACGGGAAGCACTTGACTTGAGCGCCCAACCCTTTGGTAACATGTCGTGAGAAGATGGCGGTTCTGCAACTGCGTCCAACTCGGGGACAGCTTCGCATTGCCCCTCAAGCCTTTGAGCATATCCAACAGCAGTTCTATCCAGTAGAGTATATCGCTGAAGAGCACGTTGGTGTTTTTTCCACAGTCTAAATGCCGCTGCATTGATGAATATCTCACAGATGTTTTGACACAACCCTCCTCAGGACAACTGAAGATCGCCGCGTTACTGTCTTCCTCTTCGATATTCACTGGTGGATCTGGATCTCGAACTGATGCTTTTATGCTCCTCTCCTTGACAGATGTAAATGCGCCTGAGTAAGAGCGAGTAACTCCGGTAAGGGTCGGTAGGTCAGATGGGGATGGGCAATGCAATTTGTCTGTAGGGATGAGTTTACCATCGCCGATACCATACGCCCTCCAAACTAGTAGCCCCTCTTCCTTGTACTCGACATTACTGAGCTGACTAATACCCTCTATCTTTGAAGATAGCACCTTCGGGACTTGGACACTCTCACACAATGCTACGTTAACACCAGGAACTCCACCAGAAGAGAGTATCGCGTCCCTCATCTGCTCAGGTGTCTCGATATCATTTCCAGCGTTAAGATAAATCCTCATATGGGACTTAATAGTCGCAGCCTTCCGATCACATGCCGCCTTGCCCCCTTGTGGATCAGAAAAATCTAGACGCCTGATCTTGACACCTTCTTCATGGCCAAGGGCTGCTGCACAGACGAGAGTGGTTCCACAGTGGTAGCAGCCGGCATTATCCTGCCGATAACAGACGGTCTTGAGCCCAGGCATGGCGATCTTGAGTTGCCGAATAACATCGGCCATAACGGCAAGGACTGCGCAGCTGTCTTGAGTACAGGACTTGAAAATGTGTGCGAACGTTAGCATCTGCAACTCCCCTCCTTCTCGTCTTGTGGCAACTGTCAAATGCCATGGGATCCCGCGTTTACCGAACCAGTCGGTCTGACTTTCTCTATACTTCCGAGGAAGATATTTCATTGCCCAATCTTTAACAATTAAAACAGACGACTCATCAATCGCTTCCAAAAGTTGTACTCTGGCGCCATCCTGATTGACGGAACGGAGGAGATGAGACTTCCACGCCAATATAGCGGTCTTTGCATTCTTGACTCGGAAAACAAGTTCTTCCTTCGTGTTGGATGTCATGTTTTGACTTTGCGCAACCAAACCTTCCTCGATATCATTTAGAGTTGACACCAATGTAGCGCAGCGCTCACACACGTCACTGTGATCGTGATCACATGTGGCCTGGAACGAAGGCTCCTTCGGGTTGCTTAAAGCGTATGACCTGCAGTGATCAGCTACTGTAGAACTCTGGGAAACGTGGACCTGCAATAAACGTTTGAAAAAAGTTATAATTAAGAAGCGCTGCTTTAAAGAGAACTAAGTAGAAAGATTGAGAAAATTTCAAATGACTGTCAGACTTGCGTTCACTTCATTTTCCTATTGATTGAGGGGCTTGGTCTGTTGTCAGTGAGCCAATCAAATGGCGAACTAAACCCAAACGCACGTTTAATCATGTCACTACTAAACGCAAGTCAGACATACTTCGCCTCCTGATTGATTTGTTGTTTAATGGGTTCCTCTCCTGGTTGGCTGCGTTTAGTTGCGGTTTGTTCTACAACAGTCAAGTGAAATCCGCTCTAATATATTGTTATCATATGTTTCGTATGGACCGACTGGCACGCCCATTGAGTTAGTTCTTTGTAGTAATCGGCCTTTGAGTGCCGGACAGTAGAACCATGAAACTGACAAATATGTAGAGGTAAATAGCGCCAACTGAACAAAATAACACAATAGAAGTGATGCTATTTAATGGTATTTCGATTAAACTGCTAGCAAGTGGTAGAGGGTGTTTTTTTAAAGCGAAAAACCCGGAGTGTGTGATCGCAGACGCTATATTGGACGCACAAGACAAAGATCTGGGGCGAGTGACATAGCGAGGTGGAGGGATCTGCCTAGCGGGGGTCACACCCACCTTAAAGTCGCTTTTAAGGTACCGCTTGCTTGCGCGTAGATTATTTTCCTGCTGTTTCGCCCACCCCATGCCTTGTCCTACATCTCCAAGGGTTTCAACAACATCACACAGATCGTCAAATGCTTCCGCACCTGCAGAACTAACATAATCGAGACCTTGAACCGATGTCCGAACAGACGCAGCGCACGTGCTCAAAATCCACAGAAGAGTAGCGCGGCTTAGTGGCGTGAACCCAGACTCTTGGCAGTAAGTCATATACTGGATGACTATTCGCTCTGGGATAATCATCCGTATGACGTTTGGAACCTTGATAGTCTCCTTCGTCGATAACATGATTGTTCTTTCGCCAAAAGGCAAATCTTGGATAATATGGGGACTAGTGATGAACGCTATGAAGTGGTCGATTTGAGTGGTGGATACTCTCATCCTTGGCGTCGGAACTTTTAACACCGGTGCCCCCCTTCCATATACTAAGCAGTGGCGTCTGGCCTCAGTGAAACGATACTGAGATAAATCGGGTGTCCAGTGTCGCAGCTGATTCAGTGTCAACTTATCAGCCATAATGGACAGGACTTGCCGACGCGTCTCCCAGCTGTCGGCTGCGCGGTAGCACTCGGCGAGTGCGCTCATCATGGTTTCGTCGACTGAACTGCTTGTGGCTTCCTCTCCATTACATTGTAAGGTTCTTTGTATGACACCAGAGGAATAGACTGCCTTGAAGAGAGAACCACTATCACTTGGAGCTATGTCTTGTAAAAGTGTAGATAGACCTTGACCTGCCTTCCGCACGTAGTAGCGTCGTGTTCTTTTACTTGCTTCTTCCCAAGGCCGCTGTAGCCGAGAACGAATGGGACTGATTCCTCGAGTGCGCAAATAATCATTGAGTGGGTCAGTGGTCTTGGACTTTGGTTCGGGCTTTGTTGTAGCTGGTGTGCTGTCAAAGGAGATCTCCTCAGAGGAGGACGAGTCGTCGCTAGGTGGTAAATAGAAGCTTTCTCCTGGAGTAGCTGGGGTTCCGTGTTCAGGACGAGTACGAGTCGTCTCCTCAGCCTAGAACAGCAACGTCAACTGTTATATTGCGCACGGTTCATGAGACTTTTCCATGTTGATACCGTAAATCCTCTATTAAGCTCCCCCTCCCTCTCTAATAAGCTCCCCCTTTTCAGAGGAGGAAAGTTAATAAGCCCCCCTCTCTATTAAGTATCTCCCTCCTCCTCCCCCAATCCTTATTCTTCCCAAAAAAATTAACGATTAACGTGGACTGATCAATAATGGTTTATTCATAAAAATTACCAAAGAACATGAGGCCGAAAGCACAGTTTTGAAGAATAAGAATTTTGTTTGTTACTTTTAGGCTCCCACAAGTGAATTAAATACTTTTCACAGTGACTTTAATTGTACAACGCGTAAGTCTACCCTGTCTCATACCACGGTATTTTTGCTACAGGTGATGCGCTTCGCTGAATTAAATAAGCCCCCCCTCTCTTTTAAATCCCCCCTCTCTATTAAGCCCCCCTCAAAAGTGCGTGAAAAAAATAAGCCCCCGGGGGGCTTAATAGAGGATTTACGGTATATAGGAAACAAGGCGCGGCATAAATGATTGAAAATCTTTAGAAACAACCATAACAATAGCTTCGCTAAGTATAATTAGGGGGTCTGATTAAAAAAGGGCGATGGAGAATCAGAGTTTTATGGTAACTCAATGAAATTCAGACTTTGATCCTGTGTATAGTTACATATAAAATCAGTGGTATGTGCGAAACTCCCAAAACAGCTAGAACTTACCAAAGTAAGCTCATGAATACTCTCTGAAAGGGCAATAAGTTGTGGGTCTTGGCAATCGGCTCTGACCTGTTCTCCAAGAGTTATCCTACATTCACTACACATTCCTTAAAAAAGATAAAACAATAATAAATATTGAATAATGATTCAATTTTAGTGTTCAGCATTGCTCTTTCGAATGTGACTTGGCTTTTATGAAATGTAATGTAGCACTGCAGTCTATAGATTTTATTCGAATGGATACTTACCAGAGCCGACTGGAAGAAATATCCCAGAAACACGCAAGATTAATCTGGAGATGTCTTTACTGATTCCACGATCCGTAGTACGGGATTTGCGGACGTGCTTCGACAGCTGGGCTGGTATACGGCAACGCGCCAAACCCCTTCGCCACCCAATGCCCAGCGAAGAACGATGAGCGGGACAAATATCCATGTCAGAAATATTGGAAGGGAAACTGAAAATTGAAGACCTTGCTAGAATCAGTTCTACTTTAGTGTCTACGCCGCTGCCGGTCATCAGCCCTAGAGAGCTTTTGTGGCGCGATATGTCTTTGTTACAAGTTAGCAAGGGAACTAAATCTTGGACTTTAGTGCTTCGAGGGTCTTGACTGCATTGGCCACCAACTAGCCGCTGAAACGAGCAATTTCTCTCCATCCTCCAATCTTTCAACCGATGACGCAGAGCAAATGACTCAATTTCGGCAGAAGTAAACACATGCGTGCTAATTACTCGGGATGCCGAATTGTAAATAATGTTTGATTTCAAAATGTTTTTTTTTCCCTTTTTGACAAAGTGAGCGCTCAAGGTTACACAATACACTTCAAAAGGCCTAAACTCATTTTCCTGTGCATACTCTTTAGTATCTTTGTAAAGTTGTAAAGATTTTAATCCGCGTAATAAGATTTGCCGAATTTAACAAAAAGTTAGGAGCCTCGCACGTGCTAGCTTCGCTTATCGGGCGAGCGATCGAAAAGTTCGATTTTAAAAGATCACAGCTCGAACGCCGTGAGAATTCTATATTTCGAACTTTTTTAGAGGTAAACAAACCGTTTGCCACAGATCTACTTGCGTTTGGTAATTATCTGTTTTAAACTTAGATCTCTCTCGATGGAACCTCTCAAAACAGTGTTACGTGCTCTTTTCTCGTACGAAAAGAAACATGTCTTGTGCGAACCCAAAAGCAAATCATTTTCAGCTTTCAAAGGGATAATTTTCGAGAATCATATAAAAGCGTGCGTCTACTTCTGCGTCAAAAGGTATCTTGTTGAACATAATTCCTAAGAAGCTAGATGCGCCATGAAGGGAACCTATTTGTGTGTTCACCTGCCATGGGCAAATTGGTAAATGCAATTAATATAAATTACAAAAACTCGCTTTGCGGCCAATAACTAGCCCTTTTTTAGATATATATTACTATTTCCTTTTATCTAGCTTTACGAAATCATTAGCAATGGAACTGCCCAGGCATTTGACTTTTGGAGCTAAAACTAGATAGGATTCCTAGTTTGTTGCACAGTCACTAGAAAATGGGAAAAGTAAATGTGATGCGTGTATAAACACCGATTCAAAGTAATGCTACAAAGAACTCTCTTTCGAAATAGGCTTGTGATTACAAATAAAAAAGTTACAAAAAACCAAAACGAAAACATTGTATGCTAGTAAGGAAGAAAATGAAGAAATGAGCAAGAGCAAGACAAAAATATCCACGCGGATGTATTTGCGGCACGTGATCACCTAGATGTAAATATTGCGTGACATCGATCTGGGTCTATTTTTCAGTTCAATTAGTTCCTTCACTTCTTGCCTCTTTTCATTAGAAATATTCAATACAAAACACAATAGATACCCAGAGGATGCTTATATGCAAGACATGGATCCAGGTCCAGCAAAAATATTGCACAAGCCAGAGAAAGATGACACTTAGACAGTGCCGTGGCCGCGTATGAAAAGTCCGGTGGCTGAGCACGGCAGCAAGACACAGGAAAATTAGTGAAGAACATCATTATTATCATTATCATTTATTAATATAAATTATTTGCCTTCAAACACCCATTTGCAAGGTAAGCTGTCATCGAAGTATTATCTCAGGTTTACTGGGTAGTTTTAATGGGAAATGGCAGGGTTTTTCAATGGTTTGCTCAGAAAGCGAGCTTAGGCTAGTCGAATTGTTTACATTTCCTGGTTAAACAAAATCTCTTGAAAAGGTCAAATTGGGTCATCTTGCATGGGGCCGCTCGCCTCAGAAATAACTTTTGCCAAGAAAAAAATTATATCACGTTCAAAAACAGCTCTTCTACTTGCTAGAATTGAATTTTGAAAGGATTCTACATAATACCGAGTATGTTTTGAGATGTTTGAAAACGGTATGGAAGTTTTGATTTTCAAAGTCTAGAAATTCCGGCTCTCTTCGCTTGCTCTCCAGGAATTCGGAATTACAATTGTAAGTCTAAAATATCATCAAAGCAGCTCAGCAATACCTCCTAAATAAAATTATAAACTAAGGAAAACCATAATTTGCTATGCGCCTTCACGCGAATTCGATTATCTGATCATGAAATTTGACCTCATTTCTGTGATTTTTCGGCTTCACGGATTGTTGACGGTTTTTCGTAATTTTCTCAAAAATGTAAAAACTCTAGAACCTAAAACTTAAATCACGATTCTTAGCATACCATAGGTTACTTCTGGACGAAATATCAAGGGGTCCATTTTTCCGACCTTGTGCCACCCCTCACGCGGTGGTTAGGGAGAGTGGCTCTTAAGTGAGAAAAGTCCGTATTTTGGAAAGCATCTTTTTGCAAAACAAGAACTGATTGCGCGTGCAAAACTTCGTGGACAAGACTTTGCGACTGGTAAGAATTTCTCTTTTAATCAGTGCCATACAAAGAGTTTTGCGTTTTCTCTCGAGAAAGTTATTTTATGAAAGCAATAGAAAACTTTTTTCCTGTGTGTTAGTGACATTTCGAGTTGCGTTACATTATGTACGTCCTGACAATTATCACGTGTTTCGGTCATGTGACGTTGTGGTTGAATTCGGACTCTTGGATGGAACTTGACTCGAGACTTGTCGAGATTTGTCGAGATAGTTTAGTTTTGTTTTGTTAAGAGCTTACAGTCTTGGAATAGAAACAACATTTTGGTCCTTCGAACCGGATATTCGCATTGGTGTAATAATTGGACAATCGGAACCAGTATTGTGGAATTTGCAAGGGACTCGTTCGAACTTGGAAACATTTGGCGGGAAGTCCATCGAGAATTGAAGCTGGAGGAATTATGGATGGAAAAATAGAAGAGTTAAAGAAAGAAAAAAGAACTCTCAAGACAAGTATTACGAAGCATCTGAACGAATTAGCTGCAGAATTATCGACGAAAACGCCAAACAAGGAAAATGTCACGGCAAAACTGCAGGACATCGACAAGCGACGGGATGAATTGTTGGAGCTGTTGGACTCGCTTCAAACCTTGTACGGAGATAATAAGCATGCATCGCTGGCGACTTCAACAGGTGATGAAGCGGATAAAATGATAGATCGTGTGGATAACGAGACAAAGGAAGCTCGGCTTTTCTTATCGCGAAGTAACAGCAAGGAAAGCGAAGGAAATAACACAAGCCAGATCGGCACATTTGAGAGCGCACATGGCAAAGATGGTCACGTGGTCGACGCAAACAAACAGCTTGAGCGGATTCGAATCCCAAAGTTTTCGGGCGACAAGAAAGAATATCAGTCGTGGTGGGCAGCGTTTTCCAGTTGTGTGGATGAAACAAATTTGTCGGCTCAGTTTAAAATGTTGCGGCTCGAAAGTTGTTTAGTAGGAGAGGCGGCCGAAACGGTGAAAGGGCTTGGTTACTCGGATCATGCCTATGAAGCAGCTAAGGCGAGGTTGAATCGAAAGTATGGGGGAAACAGGCGACAGGTTCAAGCCCATATCGATGAGCTACGTAAGATGAGGCCAATAAACGCTGATAATCCGAGAGAGCTAGAAAGATTTGCCGACATAGTGGAGAGGACTGTGGTTTCTTTAAAGGAAAATAAGAAGTTTGCTGACCTGGAAGGAGGAACATTGTACGCAATTGTGCTGAAAAAAATTCCTCAAGCTCTACTTAGCCAGTACTATCGATGGATTAAAGAAAAGGGAAGCTTGGAGTCTCTTGAAGAGCTGCGTCGCTGGGTTGCTGAGGAAGCTGAGTACCAGGTACAAGCATCAGAAATTAAGCATGGTTTGTCCAGTGTTGGAAGTGTACGAGGAAAGAGCTCAACTAAGTCTTATTTTGGGACCACAGAAGAGAAACGTGATCGTCCCTGTAAAGTGTGCAACCAAAAACACCCAATTTGGAAATGTGATATGTTCAAGGGAATGGAACATAGAAAGAAGTGGGAGACGGCGAAGAAGCTTGGACTGTGTTACCGTTGCTTGGGGAAAGGGCACCTTGGTGACTCATGTACTTGGAACAGAGAGTGTGGAATTGACGGATGCAAGGACAGACACCATCGGTTACTTCACGAGGAGAAAGTAGCTTCTGGGTCCATGGAGGGGAAGGCTGACACACCCGTGACAGAGGAAAACAAGTCCAGTACGTATGAAACAGTGCAAGAACACGCACAGAGGAGTATTGCCTTGCGTACTGTTCCTGTCATTCTGAAACATGAGGAGAGACGCTTGCAAGTTAATTGTTTCTTGGACGAAGGCAGTGATACTTCGTATGTTAATGAGGATGTGGTAGAGGAACTGGGGTTGTATGGTAGGAAGGAAAAAGTAATTATCAATGTTGCAAATGGACAGAAGGTCAATTTAATGTCAGCAACCATGGAGATTGGCTTGGAGAGTCTAGATGGTCGGGTGGACACAGTGATTGTGGCGAAAACATCTAATAACATCTGTGGTGGGATGAAACCCACCAACTGGCTGCAAATCAAAGACCAGTGGAAACATTTGAGAGACATTCCTTTTCCTAAGCTTGGAAAAAGGAGTAAAATTGACGTTCTTATTGGTTCAGATTATTACAACCTGCTGTTTCCTATGAAAGAGGTTCGTGGAGGCGACAATGAACCTAGTGCCAGACTGTGTCCATTAGGGTGGACAGCAATTGGTACCATTGGTACATCTGAGGGACTTGGAACAAGTAACACTGGTTACCTGAACACCTACCGCATAAGGCAGTCAGAGTGTAGTGATGGAGATCTGAATTATCTGCTGAAACAGTTTTGGAGCCTTGAGGCTATTGGGATCACACCGCAGGTGGAGCAACCACTTTCCCCTGAAGAGAAACTAGCCTTTGCTAAAGTGAACGAATCAATCAGGTTTGATGGTGAAAGATATGAAGTTGCGGTGCCTTGGAAACATGAAAGACCAGAATTACCGCCAAACCGACAGATGGCAGAGAAACGCCTTCACACAGTTGAGAAGAAGTTAATGCAAGATGAGAAGCTGGCACAGGCTTACCAATCAGTGGTTGATGACTACTTAAGTAAAGGATATATCCGAGAAATCCCAGAGGATGAGCCAAAACCACCATCAGAATGGTTCCTTCCACATTTCCCTGTGGTAAGGCCAGAGAAGGCCACAACCAAAGTTCGGGTTGTTTTCGATGGCTCAGCTCAGCAAAATGGAAAGAGTTTGAACAGTGAATCACTACCAGGTCCTAAGTTGCAAAGTGACATTGTGGACGTTTTAGTTAAGTTTAGAAAAGAGCCAGTTGCATTGGCTGGTGATGTGAGCCAAATGTATCACCAGATACTTCTTAGACCAGAGGACAGGGCTCTGCACAGATTCTTATACAGGAACTTGGACAGTGGGGATACACCAAAGGTTTATGAGTTTAAGAGGTTTATTTTTGGAGGGTGTTATTGCCCTTTTTGTGTCCAGTTTGCTTGGCAACATCATGCCAGACTTCACAAGGAGACTTACCCATTGGGAGCTAATGCAGTTCTAGAACACTGTTACATGGATGATCTGATGCCATCCGCACCTACGGTGGATGATGCGAAGGATACAAGAAAGCAGCTAACCGAATTAGGAGACTTGGCTGGTTTTCACATCCGCAAATGGATCTCTAATGAACCGGATGTAATTGCTGACATTGTGGAAGAAGATCTTGCTTCCGAGATAGACTTGGAGAAGAGAGAATTGCCAACAACCAAGACCCTGGGTGTCCTGTGGGCCGCCACAGACGACAAATTTTCCTTTAGACACTCATTACAGTTGGATGGATTTGAATTCACCAAGAGGAATGTTTTGAGGCGAACAGCATCAGTTTACGACCCATTAGGCTTCTTATCACCTTATGTAATCAGGTCCAAGTTGTTGATACAAAAGGCTTGGCTGGAGGCACGGGATTGGGATGAACTGTTGCCAACACATCATCAGCGAGAATGGACAAAGTGGTTTCGAGAATTGAAAGACCTTGAACTTGTAAAAATCCCAAGGTGTTTGAAAGACCCAAGTCCTAAGGTGGAAGAACTGAGTATTCATACATTCAGTGACGCCTCAGAGAACGCATACACAGCTGTAGTTTACGCGCGTCATGTGTATGAGGGTGGCAACATTACTGCTCGAATGATCATGTCAAAGTCTAGGCTTGCACCATTGAAAGCAGTGAGCATCCCCAGATTAGAGCTTTTGGGTGCTCTAGTCGGATTACGATTAACAAGACAAGTTTGCTCTGCACTCAAGATACCTACAAATGGAGTGACATACTGGGTGGACAGTATGAATGTGGGGTACTGGATCCAAGGTGAAAGTAGAGAGTATAAGCCGTTCATAGCCCATCGTGTTGGAGAAATTCATGAGTTCTCTGCTCCTAATCAGTGGCGCTATGTTCCTACGGGTGTAAACCCCGCCGACCTTGGAACAAGAGGCCTGACAGTGGAAGAGTTAGCAAGCGCAGATTTATGGTGGAATGGGCCCGAATTTCTGAAAAAGTCAAGACAAGACTGGCCAGAGTGCAAGTTTGACAAGCCAACGTCAACAGAGAACCTTGAACTTAAAGGAACAAAAGAATCAGGCACAAAGGATGCTACCAGTTACCAAATAATTGGAGAAGGTGAAGAAACGGCTAGCGTCAAAGAGGTGTGGCGATTGGACCCCTCAAGATACTCGAAATGGTATCGAGTCAAAACAAAAGGAGAAGTGGAAATTGGGTTGTCTTTAGTTCGCGTGACAGCGTGGGTGCGCCGATTTACAGACAATTGTAGGAAACCAGAGGAGCAAAGAGAGAAGAGTGAACTGAAGCCATTGGAGCTCCAAAACGCTGAGGAATTTATCATTCGGCAGGTTCAGTCTAAGGTGTACTCAGCGGAGATAGAGCCATTGAGAAGGAACAAGGAAATCCTAAGAGGAAGTACATTGGCACGATTTAATCCAGTATTAGTTAATGGCATTTTGAGGTCCAACACCAGACTACGGCATGCGGACGATCTCCCATATGATGTTAAGTGTCCAATCATACTGCCTAAGAGGAATCATGTCACAGGACTGATCGTTAAGTACTACCATGAATCAGAGGGTCATCAAATGGGGCTTAACTATACGATTAATCATGTACGGGAGAAATACTTAGTGGTCCATGTTCGTGAACAAGTGAAACGAGTCATGAGAGAATGTTTTGAGTGTGCGAGACGATTTCGATCAAAGCCAGCTCACCAGCAAATGGCGCCGTTACCGAAGAGTAGACTGCAGCAATCCTCCAGACCTTTCGAGAGCTGTGCAGTAGACTTTGGAGGACCTTTCTTAACTAAGCAAGGACGTGGAAGAGTGCGAGCTAAGCGCTATTTGTGTTTGTTTCTCTGTTTGAAGACCCATTGTTGCCACTTAGAGATGGCGTCGTCTTTGGACACTGATGCATTTCTTAACGCTTTTGTCAGAATGACTGCGCGGAGGGGATGGCCGCAGCAAATGTTAAGTGACAATGGAACGAACTTTGTAAGCGCATCGAGGGAACTGCGAGACCTAGTCTCAGCTATAGACCAAGACAAACTACAACGGATGACCTCCAATAAAGGAGTGAGTTGGAAATGGAATCCACCTGCAGCGCCACATTTTGGTGGAGTCTTTGAATCTATGATCAAGGCAGCAAAGCGAGCTATTTTTGCTGTCCTCGGTGATGCAGAAGTTAATGATGAGGAGTTGGAGACAATCTTCATTGGCGTAGAAAGTCTGCTGAATTCGAGACCTTTAACAGCTGTGAGTGACGACCCTAACGACGACCGCGTCTTGACTCCAAATCACTTTCTGATCGGGCAGATAGGTGGTGATTTTGTACCAGAGAGCGTCGACACCGAGCCATTTAATCCCAGAAAGCGCTGGAGAAGACTACAAGAGCTCACAAGACATGTCTGGAACCGATGGATGAAAGAATACTTACCGCAGATTGGATCAAGACAGAAGTGGTACTTTCGTAACGACAATTTGCGGGTTGGAGATGTTGTCGTTGTTATCGATCCCGGAACAGTGAGGAGACAGTGGAATGTTGGGCGTATCGAGCAGACGTACCCTGGCCCCGATGGCCTTGTGCGAGTGGTGGACGTACGGGTTAATGGCAAGACCCTTAAGCGACCAATAACTAGAATCTCCCCGCTGGAGATTCGGGCACCGAACTGTAATCAGATTAATGTGTAACAAGAACACTTCGGAGAACTATGATCTAGAGCTAAAGATGTATTTCAGTTAAAATGTATTCGAATTTCAGCTTCCCTGTAATTCGGGAGGGGAAGAAATGTTAGTGACATTTCGAGTTGCGTTACATTATGTACGTCCTGACAATTATCACGTGTTTCGGTCATGTGACGTTGTGGTTGAATTCGGACTCTTGGATGGAACTTGACTCGAGACTTGTCGAGATTTGTCGAGATAGTTTAGTTTTGTTTTGTTAAGAGCTTACAGTCTTGGAATAGAAACAACACTGTGTTTGCATATCCTGATATAAACACTCGAGGCGTTGGGAGAATTCTCGACAGTTATGCAAACCCTTGACTTCGTCTCGGGTTTGCATAACTGTCTCGAATTCTCCCAACCCCTCTCGTGTTAATATCAGGCTATGCAAACATGGAAAACGTTTTCTATTGCTTAAATGTAAAGAGTTAGCAACAAAATACTACAGTTACACTGCAAAACAAGCCTACGAAGAGAGGGAACATCGACTGCCGACGTTTCAGTATTCCGTCAATAGAATTCGCGAGGAGAGGCAAGTTTACAGTCAAAATTATCTTCTTCGATGCAACGATAGGAAGCAAGAATTACACCATCTGTAAAATCGACACGAGGAGTATCTTTGCAACGGACTGAGGACAGCCGATCAGCCTTTTCACCGTTTTACAGTAAGCTTTATTTTACAATGAACAGTTTACAACACTGATAATGTGTGACATGTAGGGAGGCGTTACATTTTGTAAACAATCTTTACTGGGCAAACTTTTTCGTTTAAGCTTACAATTTTCATTCAATTTCCTTCACAAGTAAAATAAATGTATGTATAGCAGCCTTATACATAAACCCAGCTGTGTCTTTTAAGTCAAACATGACAAAAATTTGTTATTGCTGCCCCCCTGTATTTTTGTTCCTATATTATTCGAAAACAACATAGTATTTCGGATATCCTCAGAATATTAGTGTGTGACATGGTTGCCATGCCAGGAACGTTAATTCCTTTCGCTGTTAGGGAAAATTTAACAGGTCACTCATAAAATTTCACTCTTTCAAAGAAGTCAGACAGAGGTGACATATTCACAGAAATAAAACATCTGTTCCATTGGCAGATGAAGACTGTTTCAAGAAATTAAACGACATGCAAGCAGATCTATATTTATGTAGGGTTTTCCATAAGATCAATCCATCCTGCACTTAGCTTTACATTCACCAGAAATGTGTGTAATACAGGGAAAGTGTTCATTTGCCTCGTCTCAGTCTGGGAAATTAAGAATCTATGGCTCTGGCACTGTCTCAACAAGCTCTTGCATGTTTAGAATTGAGACCAATGGAGAAACTGATGACCTTCAACATTTCATACAAATTCACTCTTGCATAGGGATTTGTTTCTTATACATGTACACGAGTAACTATGAACACTTGCCTAACTGGTAAAAAATTGGTACTTTTTACAAGGATTCAGTTCTTTAAGGTGAATGCCCACACGTACAATAATCATAAATCATGATCACTTTAGTAATTCTCATGAACTGCATCCTTAATGACATTGCTACTCGTAATTTTCTATTTCAGTGATTATGTTTGCACTTTACTGTTACAAACAATAGTTGTCAAGTGTGATTATGTACCAAAAAAAGTGCAAACTCTTTTATAGCTGTAGTTCGCCGAACAATAAATTTTTTCTCCAATTAGCAGCATTTAGTTGTTGTTTTTAGTGCAGCATTATGTCCTAGAATTGCCATCCACTCACTTCTACTGACACATTTCACAAATAATTATTGCACTTAAGGGTGAGCTTTTATTAAGCAAATGCAACTGAATACTAGCCGGCAGTTATCCACTATCACCCCCATTTCCTTTTGACCGTAATTACACACATTTAGGACGGTCAAATGGAGTGAACATGGGGGATGGGACCTGTGGTAAATGACATTGCGAACTGAGCTATGAACTAAGAACATTCGAACTGCGAGTTTTGTGATAATTCGTGTAGTGTATATGAAGTGAGATTCGTCCTTATATAAGAGCCTGCAATCCTCGTGGTTGTAGTTTTACCGCCATGTTGCATGGAATGAGATTTGGTGATTAAAGCCTGATTTTTCCGGCAAACGTCTTCCTTAGTTCACTACAATTTAATCACCAATCTCAATGGACAAAGTACTCAGACCGGAGCGCTTGGAAACGGACCCTAACAGTGGCGAAGCTTCGAAAGAATGGCTACATTGGAAACGAACGTTCGATAACTTCTTGGCTGTCCTACCGCAGGATGACCTCGATAAGCTTTCGGTATTGGCAAACTTTGTGTCTCCCTCAATTTTTCAACACATCGAGGAGTGCACAGAGTATGAAGCAGCGGTGGGAATATTACAAGCACTTTTTGTGAAGCCTCGGAATGAAATATTTGCCCGCCATTTACTTGGGACGAGGTGCCAACAACCTCACGAAACGCTGGATGAATTTCTTCGATCTCTGAAGACACTTAGCAAGAATTGCAATTTCCAAAGTGTTACTGCCTCTAAATACCGCGAGAAAAGGATCCGGGACGCTTTCATTACTGGGCTACGTTCACCTTCGATACGTCAGAGGTTATTGGAGAACAATACGCTAGATTTAAAGACTATGTTTGATCAAGCTCGGTCTCTAGAGTTGGCTATGCGTAATTCCGAATCCTACGCTAGTCCTCCTTTGTCTGTAAATGCAGCAGTTCCACTCACCGCTACGGAGGATCAGGAGCAGATAGATTCTGGCACACTAGCTGCAGTAGGATCAGATGCCTCTACTTGTTTCTTCTGTGGAAACAGTAACCACCCTCGTTCAAGATGTCCTGCCCGAGATGCAGTTTGCTCTAAATGTCAGACAAAGGGCCATTTTGCAAAAGTTTGCCGTTCGAAGAAGATCAGCAAGAACAAAGTTTCGGCTGCAGCCTGGTCTCCCACACTTGCCACAGTGGGTGCCCCTGAATCCCTGTCAAAGTCTTTGGGAACTGTTGCTGTCGAAGGTTTGGAAGTCGACGCCCTATTTGACAGTGGCAGCACTGAAAGTTTTATTCATCCAAGGTTGGTGGAGAAGGCCGCTCTCACCATTCATCCTTCATCTGGTACAGTATCCATGGCTACCTCAGTGTCTAGTACAGTCAGTATCACTGGTACGTGTACCGCTAACCTCACCTACCAAGGACGTGAATATGCAGGTTACCGTCTGTCCGTCTTGCCTGGACTTTGTGCTGACCTAATCCTTGGTCTTGATTTCCAATCCCAGCATTCGAGTGTCACTTTCCATTACGGGGGCTCCGAACCACCTTTGGCCATCTGTGGTTTTAACACGTTGAATATAGATCCACCTGAGCCGTTTGCGAATCTGGTGGCAAACTGCCATCTAATTGCCTCGAAGTCTCGAAGATATAGTCGGGAGGATTCCGCCTTTATTGATGAAGAAGTGAAACGACTACTCAAAGAAGGCATCATAGAGCCGAGCCTTTCACCATGGCGTGCTCAGGTCGTTGTGACTAAGGATGAAAATCACAGGAAGAGGCTAGCAATCGACTACTCACAAACAATTAACCGATTCACACTTCTAGATGCTTTCCCATTGCCCAGAATAACCGACATGGTCAACAAGATCGCCCAGTACAGAGTCTTCAGCACCATTGATCTTCGAAGTGCGTATCATCAAGTGCCGCTCAAGGAAGAAGACAAGCCTTACACAGCCTTTGAAGCCCGAGGCAACCTCTATCAGTTCACTCGCCTGCCCTTCGGGGTTACCAATGGAGTAGCCTGTTTTCAGAGGGAGATGATGAAGTTTGTAGATGAGAATGGTCTTGAGGCGAGCTTCCCCTACCTTGACAACGTTACTATTTGCGGCAAGGACCAAGAGGATCATGACGCTAACTTGAAACAGTTCCTTGAAGCTGCTGAACGCAAGAACCTCTGTTATAACACTGAAAAGTGTATTTTCTCAACCCGGTGCCTTCCCATCTTTGGATACATCATCGAAGAGGGTACCATACGGCCAGATCCTGATCGTTTACGACCCCTTTGAGAACTCCCCATTCCACACGACCCAAGGTCCATGAGCAGGTGTCTCGGATTATTCTCCTATTATTCACAATGGATCCCAAAGTTCTCGGATCGAATCAAGCCAATTGCCTCTTGCAAGACATTCCCTTTGCCCCCACCAGCTGTTGAAGCATTCGAGAGCCTCAAGAAGACGATAGAAGACGCTGTTGTCACTGCTATTGACGAGACTATTCCCTTTGAGGTTGAAACCGATGCTTCCGAGGTAGCATTAGCGGCCACTCTTAACCAGAATGGAAAACCTGTTGCCTTCTTCTCACGAACTCTTCAAGGCAGTGAACTGAAGCATGCATCCATGGAGAAAGAGGCCCAGGCCATAATAGAAGCGGTGAGGCATTGGAGACATTTCCTTGCTGGAAGGCACTTCATCCTGAAAACTGACCAGAAATGAGTGTCTTACATGTTCGACAAGCAACACCGAGGGAAGATAAAGAACGAGAAATTCCTGCGTTGGAGACTGGAACTCTCCTGGTTCAGCTTTGATATCGTCTATCGGCCAGGTAGAGATAATGTCCCAGCAGATACACTATCCAGGGCTATGTGTGCCATGGCCACTGAAGATTCCCTCTTCAAGCTTCATGAGGCTCTCTGCCATCCAGGCATCACCAGACTAAATCACTTCGTGAGAACCAAGAACTTACCTTACTCCCTTGAGGAGATTAAGAAGATGACAAGCCGGTGCCCTGTATGCTGTGAATGCAGACCTCAGTTCCATCGCCCAGAGAAGGTTCCCCTTATCAAAGCCACTCAGCCATTCGAGAGAATCAACATCGACTTCAAAGGCCCCCTTCCCACTAATAACGGAAACAAGTACTTCCTTATGGTTGTTGATGAGTACTCCAGGTTCCCGTTTGTTTTCCCATGCCCTGATGTGTCTACGAACACAGTTATTAAGTGCCTTACATCGCTGTTCTCACTTGTTGGAATGCCAGCATATGTCCATTCAGACCGCGGAGCTTCATTTATGAGCAGAGAGCTGCGCGAATTCCTGACTTCGAAAGGGGTGGCTTCAAGTCGAACTACCAGTTACAACCCAGAAGGAAATGGTCAAGCGGAGAGATGCAATGGTGTGATATGGAAAGCAGTTACTATGAGTTTGAAATCCAAGAACCTACCTCTCAGGAACTGGCAAGATGTCCTCCCGGATGTGCTACACTCCGTCCGCTCTCTTTTGTGTACTGCCACCAATGAAACTCCACATGAGCGATTCTTTGGTTTCTCACGCCGATCGTCCGCTGGCGCCTCCATTCCTACCTGGCTAGCGACACCTGGGCCACTGTACATGAAACGTCAGGTACGCACAAGCAAGATGGACTCTCTGGTGGAAGAGGTGGAACTACTCCAAGCAAACCCTCACTACGCGCATTACGTTATCCTGATGGTAGGGAGACAACAGTAGCCACGAAGCACCTTGCGCCGAAGGGCCAAGTTGTTGAGACCCAGCCAGCACCAGAATGTATTCCCGTGGAAGCAGAGAACTTGCCAGTTGACACATCTGTGGGTGTTTCGCTTGATGCAGAACCATCGTCTGCGCCCGAACCTCCACCTGAACCTCAACCTGAACTTACACCTGCACGGAATGTGGAACCTGCACCTGTTCGTCGCTCCCAACGAATTCGTCGTCCAGTAGTTAGACTCAATCTTTAAGGACAGGGTGAATGTGGTAAATGACATTGCGAACTGAGCTATGAACTAGGAACATTCGAACTGCGAGTTTTGTGATAATTCGTGTAGTGTATATGAAGTGAGATTCGTCCTTATATAAGAGCCTGCAATCCTCGTGGTTGTAGTTTTACCGCCATGTTGCATGGAATGATATTTGGTGATTAAAGCCTGATTTTTCCGGCAAACGTCTTCCTTAGTTCACTACAGGACCTATGCAGCATTCGCTAACAACAGCAACCCCATTTAAATTTCAGAGCACTAGGTTCAAATTTAACCCACAGGAGATTAAGTACATCTCAGCTTCCAATATTAGATCCACCCTCCCCAGTTACATGATTTACTTCATTTCTTTCCTGTCATCCCACTCCTTATGGATTCCCCCCGAGCTTCGCGAGGTTCTGCGATACACGTATTTCTAGTTAATTGTTTGTTCTTGTAGAGAATGGTGCAGCATGGCATCCTTACTTGTCCTTCCGAGTGTAAATGTGACGTCCTCACTAGATGTGGTCAAAAGTATCCACAGCCCTATTGACTAATTCTTAGAATAAGTTAGCTTAGGAAGAGTGATTTTATGTGGCATATTTTATTTATCTTATTGGGAACTCCACACACTGAAAGGTTTAGAGCTTAAAATTTGGCTTAAGTTATTGCGACAAAATACTTGTTAGAATAGTTCTTGATGTGCTCTTTCGTGTGTTCAGGTTTTCTAAAGCGTCTTTAAATGCCCTGCACTGACATCTTCATTCATAACATTTTGAATTTTCTACGCCATCTTGGCATTGAGACGTATGGAACGTTGCCATGGCAATTTTGTAATGTGACAAGTGAAATTATAAATTAACGCTGAAATTTCGTGCCAAAATTAAGGAGTAATCTATCACCCATGAAGTGATATCACCCTTGACGGTGTTGGTTCCCCCCCACCGGGTTGTCATGGTTACCTCCCGTGCTGCCTTGCGGCTCCCTTCTTTTGACTAGGCTACTTCCCCACACCCATTTCTACTGGCGAGGGGTTTAATCAAGGACTAGCTTAGCCACGTCATGTTTTCTGCCTCTTGAATTTTTTGGCTAAATTTTTCAAGTTTGTCTTTCCCATCCATGCTTATGTCCTTAACCATCCTTAATTTATTATAATGGCTAATAACTCTGTGCATGAATTTTTCTTTTCCTTGCAAGTCCGTTTGCAAGATATCTTTTTGAAATAAATTTATATACATATAACCAAAATTATTAGACGTTGTACTTAGTGAGTGCCTTCTCATTGGCTAAGAGCCTACAGTTTATTTTAAAAATAAGCGCAACCTACAGATTAGTTAATTATCTGCTGGCAGATCACTGACTTGTCTGCAGTTTGCGCGCACAATGCATGATTTCCAAGAGCAATGTCAAACTATGTTCCGTGCGACGGTGTGTTGTTATTTTCTTCAAAACAATGTGTGATTAGTTTAACTTTTTGTAATACCCGGAATAATCTAGGTCCCGGTAAGTGTTATAAGCCTCAGCCTTCGGCTTGGCTGGCAACTCCTAGACCTTTGATTATTCCGGATATCACAAAATCTCATTCAATAGGTGTTCAATATAGGCACTGGTGAACATGACCATGTTTGGAAATATGATTAAAATTTACAGTAGTGCGTGCTTCACGATTGACCAGGTGTGTACTGAAACTTGACTTTGCCCATGCCTGGAGAGGAAAATCTATACATGTTTACAATCCCACCATTCACTGTTTATGTCTTTTTGGGATAAAAGAAGATTGGAGATTGGAGAGAAGATTGAGGCGCGCGGGGATAAATAAATAGCGACTGGGTACGAGTCTGGAGTAGTTGGCCCGAGAGGGATTGGCGAAATAATTCCCAATCCTAACTTCCGCTTAATATTTACTTCCGTTTTTTTCGGTTTCAGTCCTCCCTTCTACTCTTTTATTAACGCCACGGTTCGAATACCCGTTACCCGTTCACACTGCGACGAAGAGTTGCACAGAAACCTAGATAGGTGCTGCTTCAATTGAAAGTGGCAAGGTTGCTTGAATTAACGATGAAATTCTAGTTTTGATAAATATGGACAAAAGTTTCCTTTGCTGTGTTAAAAGGAACGTCCCGGGATGTCGAAAAATTTGTTTGAACACGTTTTTGTTTTACTGTGTCATTTGACTGCCAAGAGACCCGTGACACGGTGGTGGGTCACTACCATGGTGCTCTTTGAAAATATAATGGAATGAGTTTTTGGTGCCTTTATGCTTCTTATGACGTTGTATGGCGAAACGAGGTCAAATTGTTTTCATCAAACTTCTGCATGAAAGTTGGGTTTTCTTGCTTGAAACCGATTAACCTAGCGGGATGATGACAGAACCAGACACTTGCCTTAAAATATGTGAAAAACTTCCTAGAATCGAACATTTTTAGGCCTCTGAGGGGAGAGTGGTTTGTTAACCAAATATTGACTATTCCAATTCAAAGAGAAGTTGTTTTAAAATGGTTTAAGGCATGAAGAGATCAACAATCACAGTTAACATCTCGTTTTCTTCAGGTTTAATACAACATTACTTATCTGAAGGCAACATCAGAAACTAAACATTGTATCGTGCTACGTGTTGGGATCAAGTAGAAGCAGTTCAACAAGCCGACCTATAAGTCACCCCATGTAAGAGAATCCACGATAGTCTGGGATTCTGGATTCCACGTCACGGATTCCGGATTGCGGGTACTCCATTCCAGTCTTTGTCAGTGGAACTTGGATTCTCAATTCCAATTGCTAGTGACATTCTGGATTCTTTGAGCTGTACTCCGGACTCCAAAACCCAGGATTCCGGATTCCACATGCAAATTTTTCCCGGATTCCGGATTCCGTTACATGCGGCGGTATAAGGGATGAACGATTAGGAAAGTAAAGGGGCTGGGTTGAATTCTTGGGAGGTCTATGAAAGTTTTCTTTTTACCCCTGAGGTGGAAATCTATTTTTCCTTCTCGAACAGCTTTTTTGATCATGGTGCGTGTGGAGACTTTTTTCTTACTAATGCGTTTGCCTTCCCCCAACCTCCTATCCTTTTTTTCTAATGGTGACATCCCTAAATTAGAGCAGTTTCTTTAAATAACTGAGTAATGGCTAAAAGTCAATGGTCTAGAGAAAAGGGATCTAGAACCAGTAAAAATAGGTCAGATTCTCGATAGAATGATGATAGCTTGAACGATTACTGTTATTTCCTAACGCCAAACCTCAGAACGTTTCTGTATACGTGTTCTGGAACTGATCTATTTGATAAAAAGCCCAACCTTTTACAACCTAGCACAATTATAACAAAACATCATTAAGTTATTGGAGTGTCCAAAATCTTAATTTAATTTCTTCCACTGTTTGGATACTTTCAAGTCGACATCAATTAAAGCTGTTGGACCATTAACGCAATAGTACACGAAAACGTTTTCTATGATTAAAATGACTTGCAGTAATTAATTAAGAAACAAGATTAAGAGTTAAACCTAGTTTAACGGCAGAAAAAATAGTCTACGAGTGCAGAGACAGAGGCGGATTCAGCTCTACAAGGAAGTGGTGGTGGAAAAATTAATAGAGAAGGAAAATAAATCTTTTTCCTTTGTTTGCAGGCAAGGAAGGACTATCTGGCAACGCTTTTCCCAAAAAAGGGTTATTAAAATAAGGCAAAAGTCACTCTAATGATTCTTAGACGGTCCAATTCGCCAGCGGTCACTCGCTGTCGTCTCTGCGCAGAATATTCAATGTATCGTCCAAAACTTACTCTTAAAAATACGAGCATATTTATTCCCAAACATGGAAGGCAAAATGTTTACTCTTTGTTTGAAACGCTAATAATTTATCCATATAAGTTAAACTCGCCCCTGAAATCCCATTTTACTTGAATTTAAAAGCAGTTTTAATTAAGTGACACAATGTGTGTCCCAATTTATAACATCAGTACAGAATGCAGACTGCTCTCAGTGCAAAACATTGTTTTCACCATGCAAATGGGAACGTGACAACAATAGTCCCATTGACAAATGCATATGAAATAAATCATATATGAGAACTGCGGAAATGAAATCAACTGAAGAATGATACTCGCAGTTGTGAACGCAATTTATGCAATAATTGAGTAAGAAGGAAGAAAAAAATATTCAGGACTTCAACGGGATTTGAACCCGTGACCTCGCGATACCGGTTCGATGCTCTAACCAACTAAGCTATGAAGCCACTGATAGTCCCATTGTTTTCTAACCCTGAAAACAATGATCTGTAGTCTGCATTTTGTACTGTTCACCAATTTATACATAAAGGATCAACAAGACATGAACATATTCATTTTTTCATGAAATAATACTAGCTCTGAGAAACCGGGGATCAATCATAGAAAACGTAACACACCCTTTTAACCTTAAACCACTGAATTGTGACCAAAATACTTACAGTGCATACTTAAAATTTTTAAGGTATCTGATTAAAATCTGAATCACTCTACTGAAACCTCGGCCACGCTTGTAAATAGTTAATTGGTTCGTCTCCGTCCCGTTGGGATTCTTGACCCTCGGATGTACAAGGGGGGGTTCTCCCCCCCCTCTGAGGTTTCTTAGATTTTTTTAGACGATAAAACATCAGCACCTGACGTTTTGAGTAACTGTTCGTTTATTCCTCGCGCGCATTTTGAGGCAAGTTTAGTGAGCGTCGGTTACTACGGTACACCTATCCTTATTGTGTATATATTTTAAAATTAACAAGTGTAGCCGTGACTGATTTAAAAACGTTTTTTTGATGAGTATTAATTAGAGAGATTTAGAGTTACGTTTACGGCAAAGCGTGGATTTGTACCACGTGACCAAGTGTTCCCTTTACTTCTCGTTTGCTGCTAATTAAATCTACAAAAATTGTTAGTTTCAAGTTAGTTTTATCCATAAGAATTGCTTTGAGCTATATTCATTTTATCTGCATATTTTCTATTTTGAGAAATTCTTAACTTGAATTTGCTGACGTTTGCCGTTCGCCGTTGGCGTGGCTCTAAATTTCTCTATTCAATATCTTCTGAAAAAATGACTAAAATGAAAGCACGCTTTTTTACCAAATGCCCCATTGCGGACATTCCTCTATTAAATAACGAACTCCTTTCTTTGGGGAAATCCAGATATATACACCCTATTTCAGCAGTTGTGTTGACATCAAACTTTCAGCTCATCCCTGTAAAGAAAGTAACAATTGAGGTGAATGATGATGTGAAAAATGGCAAATAATATATTAGACATATTTGTTTTTCATGAAGCTCTTAATTATTGATCAACATATAGAGCTAGACAGTACTCTAAGAAAACGAAGGCAGCTTATTGCAAAATGTATCTTTCATATATATTGTCCCTAAATTAATTAAGAATTGAGAAAATTAAGGGTTATCTAGTGTTTGAATGATTTCTAAACGATTTGCTGGGTAGGAATAACATGTGATTGTGTGAATCCATTAACGGTACATACTTACCACACCTATCCTTATTGTGTATATATTTCTCTTTTTACCAGCAATTATCAAGTCTGCCAATGTTCTTACATTTCGAGTTGAAAATAATAGTTCAGACTTTCATTCTTCAGCCTTCTATTTCTAGGACCCTTAATAAGGAAAAGCAAGAAAAAAGTAATAAAAACTCTCTACTTACGATTTTCTCAATGTTTTTTCTTCAATTCAATCTTAACATCATCACCAATCAGAACAAATGGAGCCCAGTACCTCGGGGCAGAAAAATCGTGGGAGTCTCGAAGACATTTCATGGCCCTCTGAAGAGCAACACTTGCACTTTCTCCACTTCCAAGTTGTTGGTAGAAAGACTTCATAAACATCATTGTGGCTTCGTCATCGATTGCCCAAAGCGCCGCCAGCACGGAACGAGCACCAGCAAACAAAAAAGCACGCGCCATACCGACCACACCCTCAGGCGATACCTTTCCTTGACCACTGTGGGGGCAACTGAGCACAACAAGCCTCGCTCTCAGCCTAACAGCTTGTATGTCAGACATTTTCAAAATATAGTCCTCCTCCGTAGGAGGCTTGGATCCCGATTGGGGGTTTGGAGCCAAAACAATTTCTCCAGTCTCCTTCCTCCCGTGGGCTGCGATGTGAACCAAAGCAACTGACGCGATTCTCTGAAGTACCGCTTCTTTGGTTGCATCTTTACCTGTTAAAGGTTGACTCTCTAGAATTTCTCCAATCATCTCCACTTCCATTCTTGCGTACTTCCGCTGCTCATAAATGGGGTTGCCCCATTTATTTGTAACTTTCTCCAAACATGGGTCTCCGACAATCAAGGCTCCACTTTTACTGTGGTATTCACATGGCGAATTTGTGATGACTTCCAAACTTCTCAGTGAGGGAACCATACGGATTCTTAACGATTCTCTTAAGGCTGCCCAGGGAGCTAAGCACAAAGCACCATCGGGGACTACAATTAGTTCATCACCATCAAGCAAGTCTTCAATGGGACCAAGAACTGCGTCATATAATGGCTGTAAAAAGTCGGTGGTCTCCTGTGATGGCTCCGATGTTTGATTGTCGTCTCGAGTACTTGAGGGAGTTGAGTCATCACTCAGCTTATCCATTGACCGGTTTTCGCACCTAATACCGACGCCATCCCTAATGTTTTTCAAAACAGTGTCTAAAAGGAGAGTAAAGGAATCTTTGTGTTCACAACCATTTTGTATCTCCTTTTGCCTAAGAATAGGGTTGCCCTCTTTTCCCAACACCCAGATATTGACTGTTTTCGAATGAAGGGCCAGAAAAACTGTTAAAGCAGTTGTCTTCCTTGAAATATTTCTGACTTCTTCTTCAGATTCAATTGACCAGCGAGAAGGTGATGTAAGGCCATAAGTTACTTTTAAGGCATCGAGCAAAGCCTGTGCCCGTCCCCTCTCAGCAGCGTATAAGGCCTCATCATTCCTTTCAAGCATTACTAAAACGTACCATAAATGAGTATAGGCAAATTGATGTTGCGTACGGAAACTTATTTTCAATTCATCTTCCGTGATAGAACTGGCTCTAATAGTGTCATAGACTTTTACACTGCATCTAAAATGTTCTAAAGCCTCATTCAAGGAATATGAATACAAAAAAGATCGACCAAGACCGACATGGGCACACGCTTCTGCCTTCCTGTCACCGATTTCCTCGGCAATCTTCAGGTGTTGCTTGTAACACTCTATTGCTTCCTTGAAGTCGTGGAGATGTGCATAACCACCTCCGAGGTGGCAATAGGCATGTCCTTGTCCATCCCTGTCCCCGATTTCCTCGGCATTGCTCAGGGATTGCTTGTAGTACTCCATTGCTCGTGGCACGTCGCCGATGGAATTATGAACGTCGCCGATGTTTAAATAGGCATGTCCTTTTCCTCTTCTGTCACCGACTTCATTGGCAATGCCCAGCTGTTTCTTGTGGCACTCCATTGCTTGTTCGAACTCATTAAGTTTGAGATAAGTAGCGCCGAGAACGGAATAGGCTTGGCCTTCCATTGCCCTGTTACCATCTTCTTTGGCAATGATGAGGCTTTTTTTGCTGTACTCTAGTGCTCGTTGGTATTCGCCGAGAAGTAAATAAATATTGCCGAGAATGCCATAGCCTTGCCCTTGCCCTGCCCTGTCACCAACTTCCTTGGCAATGATGAGGTGTTTATTGTTGTACTCTATTGCTCTTTGGAATTCATTAAGGCTGCGATAAGCAAAGCCGAGCTTGGCAAGGGCTTTGCCTTGACATGCCCTGTTACCAACTTCCTTGGCAATGCTGAGGTGTTGATTGTGGTACTCTATTGCTCGTTGGAATTCGCTGAGGGATTCATAAGCATCGCCGAGATTGCCATAGCCACATCCTTCTCCTGCCCTGTCACCAATTTCCTTGGCAATGCTGATGTGCTGGTTGTGGTGCTTTATTGCTCGTTGGGAGTCACCGAGGGATTGGTAAGCACAGCCGAGATGGCCATAGGCACGTCCTGCACCTGCTCTGTCACCAACTTCCTTGGCAATGCTCAGGCTTTTCTTCTGGTACTCTAGTGCTGTTTGGGAGTCACCGAGGGATCTGTAAACACAGCCGAGAGTGCCATAGGCACATCCTGCACCTGCTCTGTCACCGACTTGCTCAGCAATGCTCAGGTATTGCTTGAGGTACTCTGTTGCTCCATGGAAGTCCTCGAGGAAGTAATAAGCCTTGCCTAGATTGTAGTAGGCATCTGCTTTCTCTGCCGTGTTTTTATTGATTTGCGCTTTTGTAAGACGCTTTCTTTGTTCAGCTATATCTTGTAGTATTCTTTCTGCCATTTCGAAATTTAAGTATTGAAAGTGGACTGTTTCTTTGCAGTAGGGTTTCTTTAGTGGAGCATGGAGGTGGAGAAAAAACAAAAATTGTTCTCATTAATACATTTGTAGCCTGCGAAAACATCCGTTTCCCCTCGCTCTTCGCCGCTGGGGACGTTTTGCGCGGAGGAACTTCTGCGACTCAGCGACAGAAATTCCATACTGATGACGTAAAATCTGTCCGGAATCCGGTCAGAAGCGTTGATTGGTCGACGGAGTAGTTACTTTGTTTAAGCTATTGTTTACAAATGACAGACAAAAGACAAAAGGCCACAAAGGTCAAATGTAAACGCAAAGAATCTCTAACAAAACAGTAAATATTTGTGGAATATAGTCTTCTCTAGAAGAAGCATTTGAGTTTTGCTGGAGCTCAGCTGAGCTCTTTGGCAGATAAGCAAAACACTTTACCAAAATCGACCAGAAGACACGTAAAATTAGACAGATTTATATTTGGAACCCCATGACTACCGGATTTATTATGTAAACATTGATTTGCGTCATCAGTATGGAATCATTGTCGCTGAGTCGCAGACGTTCCTCTGCGCGAAACGTCCATAGCGGCGAAGAGCGAGGAGAAACGGATGTTTTCGTAGGCTAATACATTTGAAGTCTTAGAATATGTCCCCATTTCACAGATAAGACACGATAGAACTTTCCACTCCTTTCTCCCTAGATTTAATCTAACTGACGCATCTCCGGAATTATTCTGTCTGTTTCTATAAATTAAGATTAAAATACTCAAAAAGTCATCTTTGTGTATCCCACCTAATTATTCAGAAAACAAAGAAAGGTTACATTAAGTACAAAAACTAATCATTTTTGAAACCTGTGATGCCAAATGAAAATGTAGTTAAGAGCTTCTGCCTAAGAGAGTGTGTTAGGGTTGCACAGTAATGAGAGATCCACATTTAACACAAATTATCCTGAATATCCGGCATTGCTTGTGTGAGGAGGGGTAGGGGTGAGGGTTTTAGGGGCGGGGGGCGGGGGAGAAAGTGGAAGAGAGACGCGGACAAAGGAGACAACGAAGGGAGAGAAACACAAATCGGCCAAAACAATATTGTAGTTGGATGTTTTGCTTAACATGAAACAAACATACTTTGCTTCGCGGTCGCAAACCGGTCTAATTATTATTAATTATTTCTAAGTAAAAAAGAGAGGAAAAAACTACAGCAGGAATCAAAATGAAACCTTGCAGAAATATCTGCTCAGGAAAATTCCAAGTTAAGGGAGATTATTTCTTACCTGAAAGATTTGATATCTGCGAAGAAAGTTTCGACGGAGTTTGAAGTGTTCTCCAGTGGTTGGATTTAAATGCAGAGGACTATCAAATATATAGGGTGGCCGATAGAAACAAAAAACCACAAGAAAACAACAACAACAACAAAAATAGGAGAGAACAAACCCAAAACAGAAAGACATAAGACAAAACGGAAACCCAAAACAGAAAAACACTACCAGGAAACAGAAACACAAATCCCAATACGGAAATAAGCATCCCCAACCGGAAACGCACACAAAAAAATACAAAATTAAACCGCAAAATTAAACTGAAACAGAATCCAAAAATACAAATAAACCATAGCCACAAAAGACGAAAACAGAAACAAGGAAATAGTGTAAAGCTATACTTTCTCATGTTTCATCGTCTTTTTTTTTGAACAGGCTTTTTACGTTTTTTCAGGGAGACCATGATCGCAGGCTATTATTATCTAGGAACATCAAACTGTAAATCAATCTCGTTCCCATGCTATCTCTTCTCTTCGTCGCCTTTCGCTTCAGATGACCGGTAATTTCGTCTTTGAGGTCTCCGGTCAATTTTAGCCCGCTGAGGTCTTCACGCGTGGACCGGAAAGCAAAACCACCTAAGACAATATTAAATATGTGTGGCAACTGACAGGTTTTATATATTTATTTATTACCCTTCAATACTTTTTATTTTTATTGTAATTTGTTTTGTTACTTACTGACTTTTTTATTTATTTATTCTTTTACTTTCTGCTGCGTATTAATGTTGTTTTTACTACTACATGAGAAATTTCTGCAATTTGATTGGCTTAGGACAGTGGTATTTCAGCTTAATTTGAAATACCTACATGTGAAAATTACAAACCTTTTGTGGGTAGTAGTGTAAACAAATAATAGCAAGATTTGTAGTGATATTTGGCGTAATACCACTCGTGATATTTCAAAATTGTCTCAAATTTCACTTGCCTAGCGGCTCGTGAAATTACGTGCAACAATTTCGAAATATCACTCGTGCATGGTATTTATGCCAAATATCACTACAAATCATGCTATTACCTATACTAATTTGTTGTTAATAAAATAAAATTAAAAAAAAAAAACACATGGGGTCCGTTTCTTGATCGTCCTGGTACCTTTTCTAGTCCAAAGCAGACAACCTAACGTGAGACATAACTACTAACGTATGGCGTTAAAATACAGAGATTGACTCTGACTGAAAGTCAGTTGCTCGAGATTTAATACGCCCGACGCTAGCGAAACGTCATTTATACAACTATTTGGCGTAGTTTAAAATTTGTGGGGGTTATTTTAATTGGCTAAGTTGGTCAAATGTAGGCAATTTTCCGTGGAAATGAATTTTTAGGGAGCACTGACATCAAAGTGCAAATAGAGAAAAATAAATTTGTCTTCGGGTTCTTATGTCCTCTATATAACGTAGTGATGGCGAATAAATTTACAAAAACGTGTGATGCATACGGCAGTTATTGTTTTGTTCATTGAACCTATGTCAAGAAAATATGCCAATGAGGCCCCGTTTATATCGAGAAAATTTTTCTCGGTGTCACCCTCCCAGTCCGAGTCAACTTAAGCAAGTGTTAATTATATGAGAAACAGTTGACCCTTTTGCCCGAGCTGAAAACAGCGCTTGCGCATGCTCTGATTCTCTCGTCTTGACCGAGTTAATAATCCGGCTGGGCAAGGCAAGTGTTTACTTGGCGAAAAGTTGGCTTAGCTGGGAGGGTGATCTTACCATCGAAAAAGGGATCTAACCGAGCCCACTATTTTTTTCTAGTATAATTAAACGCCAAGTTTCGGTAAGGAAATGTTGACTCGCCCGGGGTAGCTAGGGTAGGCGAGTGACTCTTCTACCCGGGGCGACGTTTCTTCATATAAGGGGCGACCTTGCAGTTCTTGGAATACATCCCTTTATGAGTTGGGAAAACAATGAACAAACAAAGTTTGGAACCTAGCCCGAAAACAAAGGAACTGCGACCCATAGGGGTCTCTTCTGAACTGCTGCAAGGCTACTGGAGCCACAGGGCATAATTGCCTACAGTTACGCGCTGACTTGTTTTTGCTAGTAAAGGAATTCCTTTCATTTTTGTTTCATATTTAAATTTGTTAATCCCACTGAAGTTTAAAAAACAAAAGCCCTAACTTGCGGAAGAAAGCAAAACCCTGAAGAAATCTGGTATAGTAAAATGACGCCATCGTAAAAACGGCCTTTTATGGAATCCTTCCGAGAATTTGGCTTTCTAATCCAAATTAAAGCTTCTGAATTCACTGAATTAAATATAAAAGAAATGAAAAAAAAAAAAAAAAAAAAAAAAAAAAAACGAAATGATTCTGGTCGCATTTGTAGATTGACACTATCGTGAAAAGCCTCGTCCACACAAATCCGGATATTTTTATGGCGCATTTATATCTATATTTTAACATGAATCGGCCTTCCGTCTGGTATTCCATCCACACGAAACCAGTGAATCCTCTCACCCAAACATTAGGATGATTTTGCAACAGAACGGGAGCGTCAGTTGACGACGGGAAAGCGAGCGGAAAGGACTAAACACAACTTTCCGGTGCTCAACTTGCTTCTCTGCCATTAGTCAAGCTCGCGGCGTCGTCGTCATTTGACGTTCCCGTTTTATTGCGCGCTAAATCAGCCTACTATCTTTTTGAAACCGGTCTCCGTCAGCACGAATCCAGGTAAAAGGATATGCAGTTTCAAAAATTAGTCTTGATTCGTGTAAACGAGGTCTAAAACAGTTCAAGGTAGCTTTTGCTGGATCCAGTCTACGAAATGTCCTTGTAAACCACGCTCGCAGTTTCTTCCACCTTATTCAAAAGTTCATGGCGTCCATTTTTGTCCACCTACAAAGTAAGTTTTACAAGCAGTTGAGTTAATAATGAAATAATAGGTAGATTTAAAAATGACAGCGGGAAGGAAAATTGGCCGAAAAGGGAAAACAACATATCATTCTTTAGACTCCCGTTTGGAGACGAGAATTGAAAGATGAAAGCATTTCCTCTTTGGTGATTATTTTATAAATTCTCATAACCTTTTCCTTTTGAAAATGTGTTGATATTGATTGGGGAAAATTTATATTTCACATCTAAAATCTGTATTATCTCACTCTGCATTAGATTTTCTTATGGCCTTGAAAAATGTTGTCGGTAAGTGTTTGTTATTTGTTTTATCAGCCAGTGGATGAAAAGACCAAAACATGGCCTCTTCGCTTTCCCGCCAAAGAAAACCCTAATATGAAGAAAGCATCGTTCGATTGGCCAATCGTGTTGTTATATGACTTCAAAGCGAAGTATCGTTTGATTTCTAGAAAGTTCTCAGGCGTTCGCTTAACCAACCAAAAGCCACGCGCGTTTGTATCCGTTCGATAAACCAATCAAATCGCTTTATTTCCGTTCGTTTGATGTTTCTTTTTTGTTCGCGGGTTTTCATTTCATGGTCATACAAAAATCGCTCTAAAGCTATGGTAAAACGGACAACAAAAACGTGAAACCTGTTTTACAAAATTGTTGGAAAACTAGTTGAAAAGTGATGTTGCGCATTTTACTACCCACGAATGCAAAAACTAGAGAGAAGTTCTACTTTTTGCATCAAAATCTGTCAATGTTGCGCGTCTTAATTACCGGCCCAAGGCAAACTCGTTTTGAAGCAAGAAGGGACGTAACTCCTGTGTATGGCGTGACTCCCGCGTAATTTTATCCAATCAGGAGTCAGTATTCCCGCAACTTGCAACACTGAATCTTATTTGCAACAAGACAGGTTTGATTTGTGGGTAATAACACGCGCAACATCACTTTGCACTTCTGCAGCAATTTGTTACCCGTTTTACCTTACTTTCAGCCTCATTTTTAAAGTGAGGGTTTTTGGAACTCGGCCTGTGATCATGCCCTCCCTTAAAAAAAAAAAAAAAAGCCTCATCTCGGGTTAAATAATTAAAAGACGATGAATCATGAGAAACTATTGTTATACATTATTTCCTTGTTTCTGTTTTGGGGTTTTTTTCAGGGTTGTAGTATTTTTAAATTCTCTTTCAGTTTTGTGGTTCAATTTTGTTTTTTTGTTTTGTATGTGTTTCCGCTTTGGGGTGTTTATTACTGTTTTGGGATTTATGTTTCTGTTTTCTCAGGTACGTAGTGTTTTTCTGTTTTGAGTTTGTTGTATCCTGTTTTTGCATTGACGGAACCCTAAGAAAAGAGAAATAGTCTTTGCATTGTGTTTTCGTTTACTATTCGTAGCAAGTGGAACAATAAATTACCGTGCAAGGATTGGCTTCCACTTTTATGCTTGGTGCACTAAAAACTGCACCCGCAAAGAAATAAGGTCTCTCCATAACACTAAGAACAGCTATTGTACAACCCTATAAAGAATAATGCATAATATTAATAATATCACAACATGAAGTTTTTAAGGTACAGTCAAACCTTCCGTAAGCAGCCACTCTAAAGGCTGAGACTTAGAGGCCACTTACAGGAGGTTGTCGCTTACGACGGCTTCCTTGGAGTAGATTTCCGGGCATAGCTACTTTAAAGCAGTATAAAATATGTTGCACCGATTTATTTCTCAGTTCCATGTTGGTACTTTTAGAAGTTCTTCGTATACTCTGAGTAGCATTAATTAAACACAGCGAACAAAAGAAATCCGACAAATCGTTAAGTGGTCGCTTTTTAAGAGGTTAAAAACAATGGAAAGTCTTTAAACCGCTACTGAGCCCTACGCTAACGCGGTTGCTTACGAGAGGTGATCGCATATAGAGGTTCGACTGTATTTGTGTTTTCGTAATATGTGATTTGACTGCATTGAAGCCAGACTTGGAAAAGTGTTAATAATAAGAAAACCTGAAATTCACAGGCTATCTATGTTATCAAAACAAACTGGCAAGAACTCGACATTACGAAACAACTGCAAGCTCTTGAAGGGCTATATCACACTATTCGCCAGGAGACCATAACATCATAAATTACCAAATTCCAAAAATAATGGTCCAGTTTTGTATTATGTCTCTCTCCCTCCCTTCCATCCCTAACATTTTACGGGCCACCCTCCCCGAGCTCACGAGGTTCTGCAATACATAGATTTCTAGTAGTTTTAGATTACCCCCCCGCCCCCCCCCCCCCCCCTCTTCCCGAGAAAGTATGATTAAATGCAGTTACTGTATCGCGGAAGAGATTAAACAAGGGAGGGGTGGGACATACCGTGATCTTGACTGAAGGCGAGGTACGCCTTGTTCAGCTAAAGTATTTCCAAGCCTCTGGTAGCGTGAGCAATGCTCTCCATATCCATGACAGATATAGACCAATGCTCTATCGAGAAAATAACCACGAAAATCTGTGGTTATTTGTTTTATCAATGATCAAGAGACTTTCAATTTTGTGCTATAAATCATTTAGAATCCTTCCGAGCACAGTAAATGATTAATTAACTGCAAGATGTATTACAATCTCTAATTTCTTTTAATACGAAGGTTTAGTTTATTTTCTTCAATTTTTGTATTCTTCGGATGACCATATTTTTGCCCACCACCTACCAACTGATTTCGCTATCGTAACAATAGATCAGCTACTATCATTCAGTTCGCTGGATTTTTGTCAGCGATATCCTCAGATGATCCATCCTGGCTGCGATATCGATCAAGTGAGCGGAAGTCGAAGGGATCATTTAAGTCATAAGACGCCGCTGACATGTCGATGACTCATCTGATTTAGGGACCGGTCATTATTTATCACCTGGGGGGGGGGGGGGGGGGGGGTCGGAGGATTTTGGGGGGGATCACTTGATTTTTAGGAGAACAGAGGGGGGGATCAGTCGTAACTGAGAGCCCAAAAGGGGGGGATCGCTGAAAATTTTGGAAGGATTCAGAGGGGGGACCACTCAAATCTGCTTGAACAATGCCAGTTTGAAAGTATACAACATAAATGTGCCCATTCTGCTGGGAGATGATGGCATTTGCAATCTCAATTTGTTCTATTAACACAACTTTATTTAAAAAACGGAAGTCTGTCACACTGGCGAATGTGTGCATTTCAATTTATATCGAGAAAGCTTTGTTTTAACGCTTTTATATTTTTCCTTTTATAACGTGCTCATGACTTAGCTAATATTCATCTTTAAACATGACAGGTGAATTCTAAATTGTGAACTATATAAACTTCTGATAACTGAAACGGACTGCTATTTGGCACTCTAAAAAAAGGAACTTTGCAGTTTCAAGCACTGATTGCAGTTTCAAGCACTTTGCAGTTTTAAGTAAGATTGCTTGTATGTCAACTGAATTCAGATGTCTGGATCCAGACTAGAAAAAGACACGGATCAAGAGACACTTTTAAAAAAAGACTGCGCGATAACGGCTTTATTATGCTGTAAGTACATCATAGTTAGAAATACTACCTGTATATGAACGTTTAAAACACTAAATATACACGTCGAAAGGTGAATATGGGTACAAAGACATGGGGGGGGATCACGAAAGTTATATATAGTTATGAGGGGGGATCACTTCAATAAAATAACATTTAAAGGGGGGATCGGCTAAATTTCATCGTGTTTAGCCCAAAATCCTCCGACCCCCCCCCCAGGCGATAAATAATGACCGGTCCCTTAGGTAGATTCCCTATGGCTTATCACGTGGGAGACACCTCGTCTAGCCCACGTTATTTTTTATTTATTATTTGATTTATTGAGTCACAGAGTTGAGTTGCGCGAGGGTTTTAGCATGTTTTAGTTATTTTTCGTTTGTTTTTGAATAATCATATCGAATCTACCGTGCTTTGTTGGAATACATTCTTACTAATCATGAAATAGTGGGCAGTAACCTTCCAGTCGCGTAGCCTTCGTAGGGTAGGCTTTTCAGAGCATGAGCCATGGATCCTACCCAGATTTCCCGCAAAGTTTTTTCCCTACCAGGGTTTTTTTCCAGCAGGTTTTTCTGGCCTCCGTTCTGACAGTAGGGACTTTAATTAAGATAGGTCACTACGGTCGCCTGGGACGGTTAGATAGATGTCACGTCACGCAAAACACGCGTGACCTTTTACCGTCGTCCTTCTGGGACGGTATGTTTTCGCCGGGTTTCTCGTCGTGAAGACAACGGTGAAACCGATAAGAGTTCATGCATACTTATTGTCACTTTTCTTGTAAAACTGAGAAGCCACTGAGTTAAATACGCGTTGGCTTGTGTTTACATTGATTTACCCATCGGTGAAATGAAAAAAAAAAAGCGAAAATGTCTGAGTTCATTCATAATTTAGCTCGCGGCCGTATGGCGATTGCTTGTTTTCTATCCAGTGTCGTCCGTCATGGCAGAGGAAAATTGCCGAAAAGAAAGGTAAGGCCCAGTTCAAACGATCTTTCGGAGCATTTGTTGTAAAATTTCTTCCTTGCCTGCCTCTCCTAGGATTTTCGAACATCTACAAAATGGTATAATTACCCATTTTTAACGGATTTCGACCCTAAAAAAGGCCACCTAGAATTTTCGGGAGCCTTTTCCTGGCTGAAATTTTCGAGAAGGTAAGTTTTTATCCCTATAATTTTCGGATCACTAGACTTTCAGCTAGGAATTCCGAACAGATGAAAAGTTTTTAGGGGATAAAAATATGCCTATATCTACTGTTTGAATACTAAAATACGTTCAACAATGCTATGTCAAGTGGTTTTGAACTATATCCTCGTTGGGTGCCCCTGATCTTTTCATGTACCGAACTTAATACCTGTTTAGGTCGACCCAAATGGTTCGAGGTTGACTCAGGCGTCGAACTTAAAGCGTAGTCGAACTCGACTCATTTTCACGATGTTCAATGGTCTAGAATGCTTCAGAAACAAGTGAAAATAAATTTTAGTAATTTGTGCTTCAGTTTCGGCACATGAGAAGTTCGACGTTTCAACTGGGCCTAACAGTGATGATTGTAGCCGTCTTTTTATAACTTAAAACTAGAAATACGTGTATCGCAGAACCTCGCGAAGCTCAGGGGGGACCCATAAGGGGTGGGATGACAGGAGAGAAATGAAGTAAATCATGTAACTGGGGAGGGTGCAGGGGCGGATCCAGGATTTTTTTTAGGAGTGGGTGCACTCGTCTCTTGCTCTACTTCAACACCAATAAACCACATAGTTGTTTTTTTTTTTGCAGAATACCAGTTGTATTAGAAAACCGCAGGTCGTCTCAGGGGGGGGGGGGGGGGGGGGTGCGCACCCCCTGCACCCTCCCCCTAGATCCGCCCCTGAGGTGGATCTAATATTGGAAGCTGAGATGTACTTAATCTCCTGTGGATTAAATTTGAACCTAGTGCTCTGAGATTTAAATGGGGTTGCTGTTGTTAGCGAATGCTGCATAGGTCCCATCCCCCCTGTTCACTCCATTTGACCCTCCTAAATGTGTGTAATTATGGTCAAAAGGAAATGGGGGTGATAGTGGATAACTGCCGGCTAGTATTCAGTTGCATTTGCTTAATAAAAGCTCACCCTTAAGTGCAATAATTATTTGTGAAATGTGTCAGTAGAAGTGAGTGGATGGCAATTCTAGGACATAATGCTGCACTAAAAACAACAACTAAATGCTGCTAATTGGAGAAAAAATTTATTGTTCGGCGAACTACAGCTATAAAAGAGTTTGCACTTTTTTTGGTACATAATCACACTTGACAACTATTGTTTGTAACAGTAAAGTGCAAACATAATCACTGAAATAGAAAATTACAAGTAGCAATGTCATTAAGGATGCAGTTCATGAGAATTACTAAAGTGATCATGATTTATGATTATTGTACGTGTGGGCATTCACCTTAAAGAACTGAATCCTTGTAAAAAGTACCAATTTTTTACCAGTTAGGCAAGTGTTCATAGTTACTCGTGTACATGTATAAGAAACAAATCCCTATGCAAGAGTGAATTTGTATGAAATGTTGAAGGTCATCAGTTTCTCCATTGGTCTCAATTCTAAACATGCAACGGCTTGTTGAGACAGTGCCAGAGCCATAGATTTTTAATTTCCCAGACTGAGACGAGGCAAATGAACACTTTCCCTGTATTACACACATTTCTGGTGAATGTAAAGCTAAGTGCAGGATGGATTGATCTTATGGAAAACCCTACATAAATATAGATCTGCTTGCATGTCGTTTAATTTCTTGAAACAGTCTTCATCTGCCAATGGAACAGATGTTTTATTTCTGTGAATATGTCACCTCTGTCTGACTTCTTTGAAAGAGTGAAATTTTATGAGTGACCTGTTAAATTTTCCCTAACAGCGAAAGGAATTAACGTTCCTGGCATGGCAACCATGTCACACACTAATATTCTGAGGATATCCGAAATACTATGTTATTTTCGAATAATATAGGAACAAAAATACAGGGGGGCAGCAATAACATATTTTTGTCATGTTTGACTTAAAAGACACAGCTGGGTTTATGCATAAGGCTGCTATACATACATTTATTTTACTTGTGAAGGAAATTGAATGAAAATTGCTTAAACGAAAAATTTTGCCCAGTAAGGATTTTGTTTACAAAATGTAACGCTTCCCTACATGTCACACATTATCGGTGTTGTAAACTGTTCATTGTAAAATAAAGCTTACTGTAAAACGGTGAAAAGGCTGATCGGCTGTCCTCAGTCCGTTGCAAAGATACTCCTCGTGACGATTTTACAGATGGTGTAATTCTTGCTTCCTATCGTTGCATCGAAGAAGATAATTTTGACTGTAAACTTGCCTCTCCTTGCGAATTCTATTGACCGAATACTGAAACGTCGGCAGTCGGTGTTCCCTCCCTTCGTCGGCTTCTTCTGCAGTGTAACTGTAGTATTTTGTTGCTAAGTCTTTACATATAGTATTCGTGGTCGCTGTATAACCTCTGTCTCTAGTTGACAGTGTTTGTCTTCGATGTGCCGTTACTCGCGCTGAATTTAAAGTCGACGTCCTCGCTCTTGCGGAGTTTTGTTTGTAAATCTTCCCAGCGAGGATTTCCAGCCACTTGTTGAATCCACCGTTGTTGAGTTTGCTGTTCTGTTTTATTTACCTGAGATATTGGGTGGTGACTCACCGACCGTAAACATTGTTATAATTCACAGATGAAAAAACCCGTCTTCAAGAAGAAAACCCAGAGCTTTGTGGTCGATGGCAATCCGTTGCCTGGAAACCCATAGTGCACTTTGACGTCACTACTGGATGACGTCAAGGCGGACACCAACCAAACTCGATAGATTTATAGCCAAGAGGAAAATCACGCTGGCCTTGCGATGCTTGAGTGATACACGCGCGCTTCGCGCGCGTTCTTTAACTCAAAAGGTGTTGGCTTAGGAAAGGAAAGTTCAAATAAAAACATCGACTACAGTTTTGAAAACTAGCTAGCTAGCTTTAACTTGTACCCTTATTCTTCTGATTGGTATTCTTCGTATAAAATAAGAAACTCTTCTTCAGTAATTGAGCCTTCCTGCGAAAGAAATGACAAGCGAGTTTCGCACATGACTTCACCGTCCTCTGTTTTTGTTGTCCGATCTAAAATTGAAAATTTTCGCGGCTTCTTACCGTCATGGCCCCAGGCCGCCCTTATACGCATCCAACCGTCCCAGCCTACCGTAGTGACCTATCTTAAAGTCCCTAGTATTCTTTGTGAACTGTCGCTCAACTCTCTTCTAGTTTATCTCCCATTACATTTGAATGTAATAGAAGTTGTAGTATAACGTATTGTTATTTCTGCGGTCCTCGGCCGAAACAGCCAAAATAGACCTAATGGTTTTACCGATTCATGTTGTACTGCGTAGTTGAGCTGAAATAGGCCGACAAATTCACTCCTTCATTCAAAACCGAAAGTGTGGTCACGCTGGATGTATAAGGAATATGATTTTTATGACATACCGTATAAAGGCTTTTCTGTTTAGGTTTTTCCAGATCTAAACAACGTTGGACTTAAAATGTAATTATTGGTTTTGTTCTGTTTTCTTGTCCCTCTGACCGGTATTACGTCGGAAGGTAATACCGCTCAGCGGGTCACACTAGATAAGTAAGGAAAATGACCTCCATTTAGCCTCACTTGGATTTTTATGACATACCTTAAGGCTATTCTGTTTAGGTTTCTGTTTACTCAGAACATAATAAAAAAGGAAATGTACTTCACCATAGTGATAATGCAATTTAAATGAGGCCAATTTTTTTCATTTGGATCATGCAAATTAAGGTAAGCTTGAGTGATTATACTTATATTTTGTGTAAGCTTAGTTTTTGTCAAATAGTTTGTGAAATGTTTGAATGTTTTCAGTTTAGGTTCTGTAGTGAGAAAGTGAATTGTGGGTAAATAATATTAAGAAAAGCATACTTACATGAGCTGCCCTCGTGATATTAAAACTTAATCCTTAAACCCCTTTCCAGCTAACTGTAACTTTTCTTTTCTTTTTTAGCTTTTCAGATTTTCAAATTTTCAAAGTTTTGCAGAACTATATAGCTACTTTTTTCCTGTCACCTGCCTGACTATGAAAATTACTTAACTAATGAAGTTAAATACTTTTTTTATGAACAGTAATCAGGGGCACCCAACGAATATTTTTCTGAAAATGAGCCGTTAACTACAGAAAACCAAAACTTAGATGCTTTTAAGGCATTTTCAAGCTTTTTTCTGTGTTGCTGGAAAGAATTTATCTGTTCCTCACTCCCAGCAGGTTAGATGGCTATTCTCCCAGCCAGCAGAGCGGCCTTCTCCATGTTTGCCAGCCAGCAGAAAAAAAATATCTCTGATTCAAATAAGCGCCGCAGGATTGCTTGGAAATTGCGGCGCTGATTCGAGTATATACGGTCAAAATAAATAACACACAGCCTTATCTCTCGCTTGTCAACCAAGAATAACAACAACTACAATGGTAATGAAAAAGGAACGTCACTAAGCCTTCCCAAGATGTACCTTTTGTGAATCCTATTCAGTCCAACTTGAATATAATACTTCAGGCTGTTTAATAGGTTTTGACAACCGTGAACTCGCGCTCCGCCAAAACCCGAATGTTTTAATTAAGAATTTTTTAACAGTTGTGTAACACTATTATGTAAGATGGACGAAAAGAATGCAGTTACCAAGAACATGCAGATATAACACTTTATTGTGACTATTGGCAACCTTAAGATACCTTTCCTTTACACCCCGATAAGTTTGTTCTGCAGTTGGTGCTTCCACAAAAAACCTAACACACTTAAATCTAAAAACAAGGAAAAAAAGAACCATTAGACGAATATTAAAGAAAACCTACTAAATCCAGCTGAAAGAGGTAAAAATATAATAATTCCAACAGACAAGTGTTTTTTTTGTTTAAAAATATTCTCTCCCTAAGAATGAATGGAATGTTGCTAGCGACATCATCCATCACGGGCATGTAGAGAGGTTTAATTAAATCAACTTTTCCCAAATTTGGTTCTAAACATGGTTGAAATTGTGTCTTGTCTGTATGTTAAAGCCTTTTCCTTAAAACAGAGCTCCTCATTTACTGCTATTTATTTTTTTAATTTCTAAAGATACACATACTGAATAAGGGCTAAGGCATTTTACTTCTTGGTTCTAAACGGTTGAGCTACTTTAACCGCATTAAATACAGTTATAATTGAAACATGCAATTTCTAGTGAAGATTAAAAAAAATTTACATAAATGTACCGCATAAACCATGGATCAGTATTTGCAATCCACACTACATCTGCAACCTGCACAACAATCATTGTAAAATAGCACAAAAATTGAAGACAATTGTACACAAATCAGCAGTAAATTTATGACCATGTCTTCCAATTAGACAAGAAAGCTATTTCGGAATTTATTAAAACAGCTCTGAGACGGTTGCCCTAGTTGAAACAAAATAAAAAAGGGGTAAATGATTTTTAAAAAAAGTTTAGAAGGACAAATAACTGACAATAAGGCCAAGCTAACAGCACCCATCGTCAGAAGCCTTACACAACATGTGGAAGAAGAGAGGGTCAAAAGAACCAACAGTAAAAGAATGCTCGTTGTCACAACTCTAGCCCCACCAATGACAGGAGAAAGGGTCGCAAGGACGAACAAACAAAGAATGCTCGTTGTCACAACTCTAGCCCCACCTAACGGCAGGAGAGAGGGTCGCAAGGACGAACAGACAAAGAATGCTCGTTGTCACAACTCTAGCCCCACCTACAGCGGGAGAGAGGGTCGCAAGGACGAACAACCAAAGAATGCTCGTTGTCACAACTCTAGCCCCACCTAACGGCAGGAGAGAGGGTCGCAAGGACGAACAGACAAAGAATGCTCGTTGTCACAACTCTAGCCCCACCTACAGCGGGAGAGAGGGTCGCAAGGACGAACAAACAAAGAATGCTCGTTGTCACAACTCTAGCCCCACCTACAGCGGGAGAGAGGGTCGCAAGGACGAACAACCAAAGAATGCTCGTTGTCACAACTCTAGCCCCACCTAACGGCAGGAGAGAGGGTCGCAAGGACGAACAGACAAAGAATGCTCGTTGTCACAACTCTAGCCCCACCTACAGCGGGAGAGAGGGTCGCAAGGACGAACAAACAAAGAATGCTCGTTGTCACAACTCTAGCCCCACCTAACGGCAGGAGAGAGGGTCGCAAGGACGAACAAACAAAGAATGCTCGTTGTCACAACTCTAGCCCCACCTACAGCGGGAGAGAGGGTCGCAAGGACGAACAACCAAAGAATGCTCGTTGTCACAACTCTAGCAGCACCTAACGGCAGGAGAGAGGGTCGCAAGGACGAACAGACAAAGAATGCTCGTTGTCACAACTCTAGCCCCACCTACAGCGGGAGAGAGGGTCGCAAGGACAAACAACCAAAGAATGCTCGTTGTCACAACTCTAGCCCCACCTAACGGCAGGAGAGAGGGTCGCAAGGACGAACAAACAAAGAATGCTCGTTGTCACAACTCTAGCCCCACCTACAGCGGGAGAGAGGGTCGCAAGGACGAACAACCAAAGAATGCTCGTTGTCACAACTCTAGCCCCACCGAACGGCAGGAGAGAGGGTCGCAAGGACGAACAGACAAAGAATGCTCGTTGTCACAACTCTAGCCCCACCTACAGCGGGAGAGAGGGTCGCAAGGACGAACAACCAAAGAATGCTCGTTGTCACAACTCTAGCCCCACCTAATGGCAGAAGACAGGGTCGCAAGGACGAAGACACAAAGAATGCTCGTTGTCTCAACTTTAGCCCCACCTACAGCAGGAGAAACGGTCACAACGAAAAATGACCAATGAATACTCAAACATGAGCAAGCCCTTTAGTGAGAGGAATAGTGTTTTGTTTACATAGACTTACTCTACTGTCAGGCAGGTTAAGGTAAAAGAAGTTTTAACATGACCAAGTGGTTGACTGTCTGCCGCTATATGCAATAAGGAAATCAAAGATCCATTGCTAAGATTACCAATATACACTATACAACACAGTTCAATGATGCATTCTCTTCACACCAACCAGGTTCATGTCTACAGAAACGGATGTCTTTTTATAAGTAAATTAATAAATTGTTTTTAAGGGGAATTTTCAAAGGTTTTTGTAGCAGCATCAAAGTTAAATTATCATTCTTTACATGTGTACGTTTCCATAATGTTCTTTTCTGTCCTTTGTTCCTTTGTACCAGGATAAATTAAATTTCACGATTAATCATTATGGTTGACTGATCCATTGACTACAAAAAGATGTTGTGTTGACATTCATGTTCTGATTAATACCATAACATACATTATATAACTAAAGCAAAATTACGCATAAAATAAATGTTTACCTGGGCTCAAGTCATATTTCCTCCTGTCACTACAAGCTTTAGAAAAAGAAACAGAAAAACATTATTATTATTTTCATTATTACACCCATTTGTGCAGCACTAATTCCTGATGTACATGGCACAATATTACTCTACCTCTGATGATGAATATGGGTAAGATTAAATTTAGACAACAGACTGATCTAATCATAAAGAGGTCAGTGTTTGTCCAGGGTCACATCCAACTTCAATATGATGTATGAAATATCAGGATATCCACTGGTTAACATGGTATAACAATTGCATACATGTAATTTCCTACAAAATTCCTATTATTATGATCTGTTTCTTAGAATTATGTATTGAAATTACTGCAGGGGGAAAAGTGTATGCAGCACTACTAGGACTCAAAAGCTGAGTTTTAATCTCTTGAATGTACATGTAGAACTTATTTCATAGCATTTCCTTTTTATATCAATGAGAGCTATAACAATGAGAAAACCAATGGAATATTGTGTGTTTCAGTTAATATAAATCAGCCTAGATGTATTATTTCAAACTTGACCTGGTGCAGCCATTGTTTAATTCTGCAGAATATTTAGCAAATATATAGGTAGCAAATACAAAAACATGAATTCTCCATATAACATACTTCTGTTCTAGAAGTATATTGTTTTAATGTGAGGGTACATGGGGTGGGTTAATAAATCATAATGTAACTTCTTAATATATACAAATAGGGCTGTATAGGTAAAAGGATTACAGAAGATGAGCTTCTTTATGACTCAGTCAATTCTAAACATGCCCACCCCCCTCCACATGCATTTATCATTTTTTAATTCGAAAGCTGCAAATGCCCGCCCCTACTGTGGGGCCAGTAGATACATACAAAACCCCACCATGGAAATAAAAGTTGGAACAAATGCTCCAGTATCAAAGCAAAAGTTACATGTACGTCACCTTGTAAAAAGCTGAAAATTGTTACTGTCAAACTCCGAAAACAGTGAGCACCTGAAAATTTTCAGGATTGTTGATTGTGTACTGGCCAATAGGAATATGCAAGCAAAACTCTAAACCACAAACTAATTACCATTGCTGTTTGTGTGTAAGTTATCTCACGCCTAATTATTGCCTGATTCTCGTAACACAATAACATTCCATAAATATTGCTGGTGTTCACGGTATTGTGAGTTTCACAGTAAACATACTTAACAACTTAACTCAGGAACCTTACAGTTTTCCTGATATCCATACAGACCCCAAAGACACTGCAAAGAGGGCAACTTTACAACCCAAAATTACTTAATAAGATAAACTTTCCAGGGTAGAGTTGGCGAACAGTATGGCATATACAGAGTACATACATAAGTACAAGCTTAGATGGTACCCCTTAAGGGGGTAAGGTTAATTAAACAATGAAAAATTTCCAACCCCAATGATGCTTTTGTCAATTAAAAATGCCCACTGTAGGAACAAAATGCCAGAAAAATTCCCAGGGAGAATGGGTATGCTTGGAATTGACTGAGCATTAGGATAAATGAAATAAATATATTTACATGTACAACTACACAGCATTTGAATTGAGACAAAATCTTTGCAACAAGTAGAAGTAGAACACAATAAAAAGTTTAATTATTAACTGGGCTAAAATCCAAGATAAAAAAAAACAAAGAAAGGATGATGTTCTGGAATCGAAAAAATGCAACTTTTCAAGAAGACAATGAGTCGGATTTTGAATTGCTGTTAAAACTCGTGGTAGTACATGCTGGCTGTTTTGTTAGCTTTTTCAAAATGTTTTGTTGACGTTGTCAAGCATTATCAGAAAATATTACAGCTAAAGGTTCAGTATGAAAGCCACTGTAAATAATTAAAAGCAAAATAAAGAAACGACACCAATTAATATGCACCTAAATAATTCTTTCACAACACACTCCTCAGAAGACTCGATGTACATAGCCTGTGAAAACATCCCTTTCTCCTCGCTCTTCGCCGCTGGGGAATCGCGCGAAACGTTCCCAGCGGCGAAGAGCGAGGCACATTTTCCAGTTAAAGAATTTGAATTCATTACTTATCCTTTTTATCCCCAGTATCTCGTTCGCGCTTTTCGAAATGGTTTCATCCGAAAACCACCAATACACACTGAAACTAAGCCAACCCTTGAGTAAAAATAAGACTAAGAAAAGAAGAATCGTTTTGAAAAGCTATCTAACGGCTGCGCGCCAAGGCCTTCACCGAGACCGAGAAGCGATTTTAATGGCATTTAGTGACATGCAGATAAGTAAGACAAGGGAATTAAAAATAACATGCATGCATAATAGTAGACAATATATTCAGTATATTCAAAGAAACCTTACCTTTTGCATAAACATGAATCTCATGAATCGTCCTAACCGCCAGTGAACCGTTGCCAGTTCCGGTGGCGGAGCGTAGCCTGATTTCGAATTTCTAACAACGGTGCCCACGTGCAGATTTTTTGATCAGCGGTAAATAAATCATAAGCGCGCGACTCCGCGCGCAAAATTCGCGCACATAGAGGAGCCACCTGAGAGGAGCCGATTACTCCTGATACCCAGCTGGATATATACCCAAGAAAAATTTCTAACAAATTAGAGGGATAAAATATCTCCAGCAAGAATTTTTGATACATTTGATAAATTCTCGACCGCAGATTTAAGACTTTGCTTCCCAGCAGAACAGCCGAAACCTCAGTTCCCAGCCAGCAAAATTTTCTCTGTAGAACAGATATTGTGAGGAACAGATCCGTTGGGTGCCCCTGAGTAATAGAGACTTCTGTGATAATGTCTGTGCCTTGATGGCCAAGCTAAACCAAGCCCTCAGTATATAGCATTCCAGTTCATCTGGCAAAAAGTTTGTGGTTATTTGAAGACTACTGATGTGAGTATCTCTACATTTTTGCGAAGATCATCATTAATGAGGAACTGATTGATATTGTCTAGTTTCATACGAGACCTGAAGTAATACAGTAACCATATCAGTCCATGGATCTTTCATATACCACAGATATCAGCCCTTGATATGTAATAATATTCTATGGTATGTTCAATTACTTGTTTTTGTTTAGCTAATTACTATGTTTTGAGACACCAAGGTGACCACTAGCTGTGTTAATA
>NC_133207.1:14339321-14409321 GCF_958299795.1 Porites lutea | reverse complement strand
ATGCAAATGTAACGTGACAACAATAGTCCCATTGACAAATGCATATGAAATAAATCATATATGAGAACTGCGGAAATGAAATCAAATGAAGAATGATCCTCGCAGTTGTGAACGCAATTTATGCAATAATTGCGTAAGAAGGCTGAAAAAAAAAATATTCAGGACTTCAACTGGATTTGAACCCGTGACCTCGCAATACCGGTGCGATGCTCTAACCAACTAAGCTATGAAGCCACTGATAGTCCCATTGTTTTCTAACCCTGAAAGCAATGGTCTGCAGTCTGCATTTTGTACTGTCCACCAATTTATACATGAAGGATCAACAAGACATGAACATATTCATTTTTTTATAAAATAATACTAGTTCTGAGAAACCGGGGATCAATCAGTAGAAAACGTAACACACCCTTTGAACCTTAAACCACTGAATTGTGACCAAAATACTTACAGTGCATACTAATTAAAATCTGAATCACTCTACTGAAACCACGGCCACGCTTGTAAATAGTTAATTAGTTCGTCTCCGTCCCGTTGGAATTCTTAACCCTCGGACGTACAAGGGAGGTGCCTCCCCCCCTCTGAGGTTTCTTAGATTTTTTTAGACGATAAAAAATCAGCACCTGACGTTTTCAATGGCTGTTCGTTTATTCCTCGCGCGCATTTTGAGGCAATTTTAGTGAGCGTCAGTTACTATGGTACACCTATCCTTATTGTGTATATATTTTAAAATTAACAAGTGTAGCCGTGACTGATTTAAAAACGTTTTTTTGATGAGTATTAATTAGTGAGATTTAGATTTACGTTTACGGTAAAGCGTGGATTTGTACCACGTGACCAAGTGTTCCCTTTACTTCTCGTTTGCTGTTAATTAAACCTACAAAAAATTGTTAGTTTCAAGTTAGTTTTATCCATAAGAATTGCTTTGAGCTGTATTCATTTTATCTGCATATTTTCTATTTTGAGAAATTCTTAACTTGAATTTGCTGACGTTTGCCGTTCGCCGTTAGCGTGGCTCTAAATCTCTCTAGTCAATATCTTCTGAAAAAATGATTGAAATGAAAACACGCTTTTTTACCAAACGCCCCATTGAGGACATTCCTCTATTAAATAACGAACTGCTTTCTTTGGGGAAATCCAGATATATACACGCTATCTCAGCAGTTGTGTTGACATCAAACTTTCAGCTCATCCCTGTAAAGAAAGTAGCAATTGAGGTGAATGATGATGTGAAAAATGGCAAATAATATATTAGACATATTTGTTTTTCATGAAGCTGTTAATTATTGGTCAACATATAGAGCTAGACAGTACTCTAAGAAAACGAAGGCAGCTTATTGCAAAATGTATCTTTCATATGTATTGTCCCTAAATTAATTAAGAATTGAGAAAATTAAGGGTTATCTAGTGTTTGAATGATTTCTAAACGATTTGCTTGGTAGGAATAACATGTGATTGTGTGAATCCATTAACGGTACATACTTACCACACCTATCCTTATTGTGTATATATTTCTCTTTTTACCAGTAATTATCAAGTCTGCCAATGTTCTTACATTTCGAGTTGAAAATAATAGTTCAGACTTTTATTCTTCAGCCTTCTATTTCTAGGACCCTTAATAAAGAAAAGCAAGGAAAAAGTAATAAAAACTCTCTACTTACGATTTTCTCAATGTTTCTTCTTCAATTCAATCTTAACATCATCACCAATCAGAACAAATGGAGCCCAATACCTCGGGGCAGAAAAATCGTGGGAGTCTCGAAGACATTTCATGGCCCTCTGAAGAGCAACACTTGCAATTTCTCCACTTCCAAGTTGTTGGTAGAAAGACTTCATAAACATCATTGTGGCTTCGTCATCAATTGCCCAAAGCGCCGCCAGCACGGAACGAGCACCAGCGAACAAAAAAGCACGCGCCATACCGACCACACCCTCAGACGATACCTTTCCTTGACCACTGTGGGCGCAACTAAGCACAACAAGCCTCGCCCTCAGCCTAACAGCTTGTATGTCAGACATTTTCAAAATATAGTCCTCCTCCGTAGGAGGCTTGGATCCCGATTGGGGGTTTGGAGCCAAAACAATTTCTCCAGTCTCCTTCCTTCCGTGGGCTGCGATGTGAACCAAAGCAACTGACGCGATTCTCTGAAGTACCGCTTCTTTGGTTGCATCTTTACCTGTTAAAGGTTGACTTTCGAGAATTTCTCCAATCATCTCCACTTCCATTCTTGCGTACTTCAGCTGCTCATAAATGGGGTTGCCCCATTTATTTGTAACTTTCTCCAAACATGGGTCTCCGACAATTAAGGCTCCACTTTGACTGTGGTATTCACATGGCGAATCTGTGATGACTTCCAAACTTCTCAGTGAGGGAACCATACGGATTCTTAACGATTCTCTTAAGGCTGCCCAGGGAGCTAAGCACAAAGCACCATCGGGGACTACAATTAGTTCATCACCATCAAGCAAGTCTTCAATGGGACCAAGAACTGCATCATATAATGGCTGTAAAAAGTCGGTGGTCTCCTGTGATGGCTCCGATGTTTGATTGTCTTCTCGAGTACTTGAGGGAGTTGAGTCATCACTCAGCTTATCCATTGACCGGTTTTCGCACCTAATACCGACGCCATCCCTAATGTTTTTCAAAACAGTGTCTAAAAGGAGAGTAAAGGAATCTTCGTGTTCACAACCAATTTCTATCTCTGCTTGCCTAAAGATAGGGTTGCCCTCTTTTCCCAACACCCAGATATTGACTGTTTTCAAATGAAGGGCCAGAAAAACTGTTAAAGCAGTTGTCTTCCTTGAAATATTTCTGACTTCTTCTTCAGATTCAATTGACCTGGGAGAAGGTGATGTAAGGCCATAAGTTACTTTTAAGGCATCGAGCAAAGCCTGTGCCCGTCCCCTCTCAGCAGCGTATAAGGCCTCATCATTCCTTTCAAGCATTACTAAAACGTACCATAAATAAGTATAGGCAAATTGATGTTGCGTACGGAAACTTATTTTCAATTCATCTTCCGAGATAGAACTGGCTCTAATGGTGTCATAGACTTTTACACTGCATCTAAAATGTTCTAAAGCCTCATTCAAGGAATATGAATGCAAAAAAGATTGACCCAGACCGACATGGGCACACGCTTCTGCCTTCCTGTCCCCGATTTCCTCGGAAATCCTCAGGTGTTGCTTGTAACACTCTATTGCTTCCTTGAAGTCGTGGAGACGTGCATAACAACTTCCGAGGTGGCAATAGGCATGTCCTTGTCCATCCCTGTCCCCGATTTCCTCGGCATTTCTTAGGGATTGCTTGTAGTACTCCATTGCTCGTGGCACGTCGCCGAGGGAATTATGAACTTCGCCGATGTTTAAATAGGCAAGTCCTTTTCCTCTTCTGTCACCGACTTCATTGGCAATGCTCAGCTGTTTCTTGTGGCACTCCATTGCTCGTTCGAACTCATTAAGTTTGAGATAAGTAGGGCCGAGAACGGAATAGGCTTCGCCTTCCATTGCCCTGTTACCATCTTCCTTGGCAATGATGAGGCTTTTGTTGGTGTACTCTAGTGCTCGTTGGTATTCGCCGAAAACTAAATAAATATTGCCGAGAATGCCATAGCCTTGCCCTTGCCCTGCCCTGTCACCAGCTTCCTTGGCAATGATGAGGTATTTATTGTTGTACTCTATTGCTCTTTGGAATTCATTAAGGCTGCAATAAGCAAAGCCGAGCTTGGCAAGGGCTTTGCCTTGACATGCCCTGTTACCAACTTCCTTGGCAATGCTGAGGTGTTGATTGTGGTACTCTATTGCTCGTTGGAATTCTCTGAGGGATTCATAAGCATCGCCGAGATTGGTATAGCCACATCCTTCTTCTGCCCTCTCACCAATTTCCTTGGCAATGCTGATGTGCTGGTTGTGGTACTCTATTGCTCGTTGGGAGTCACCGAGGGATTGGTAAGCCCAGCCGAGATGGCAATAGGCACGTCCTGCACCTGCTCTGTCACCAACTTCCTTGGCAATGCTCAGGCTTTTCTTCTGGTACTCTAGTGCTGTTTGAGAGTCACCGAGGGATCTGTAAACACAGCCGAGATTGCCATAGGCACGTCCTGCACCTGCTCTGTCACCGACTTCCTCAGCAATGCTCAGGTATTGCTTGAGGTACTCTATTGCTCGATGGAAGTCCTCGAGGAAGTAATAAGCAGTGCCTAGATTGTAGTAGGCATCTGCTTTCTCTGCCGTGTTTTTACTGATTTGCGCTTTTGTAAGACGCTTCTTTTGTTCAGCTATATCTTGTAGTATTCTTTCTGCCATTTCGAAATTTAAGTAGTGAAAGTGGACTGTCCCTTTGCAGTAGGGTTTCTTTAATGGAGCGTGGAGGTGGACAAAAAACAAAAATAATTCTCATTAATACATTTGTAGCCTGCGAAAACATCCGTTTCTCCTCGCTCTTCGCCGCTGGGGACGTTTCGCGCGGAGGAACGTCTGCGACTCAGCGACAGAAATTCCATACTGATGACGTAAAATCTGTCCAGAATCCGGTCAGAAGCGCTGATTGGTCGACGGAGTAGTTACATTGTTTAAGCTATTGTTTACAAATGACAGACAAAAGACAAAAGGCTACAAAGGTCAAATGTAAACGCAAAGAATCTGTAACAAAACAGTCAATATTTGTGGAATATAGACTTCTCTAGAAGAAGCATTTGAGTTTTGCTGGAGCTCGTGGGCAGATCAACACAACACTTTACCAAAATCGACCAGAAGACACGTAAAATTAGACAGATTTATATTTGGAACCCCATGACTACCGGATTTATTATGTAAACATTGATTTGCGTTATCAGTATGGAATTTCTGTCGCTGAGTCGCAGACGTTCCTTCGCGCGAAACGTCCCTAGCAGGAAGAGCGAGGAGAAACGGATGTTTTCTTAGGCTAATACATTTGAAGTCTTAGAATATGTCCCCATTTGACAGATAAGACATGATAGAACTTTCCACTCCTTTCTCCCCAGATTTAATCTAATTGACGCTTCTTCGGAATTATTCTGTCTGTTATAACACAATATTTCAGGTAGAATCCCTTAAAACTTTTTTCTATAAATTAAGATTGAAATACTCAAAAAGTCATATTTGTGTACCATACCTAATTATTCAGAAAACAAAGAAAGGTTACATTAAGTACAAAAACTAATCATTTTTGAAATCTGTGATACCAAATGAAAATGTAGTTAAGAGCTTCTGCCTAAGAGAGTGTGTTAGGGTTGCACAGTAATTTTTAGGGAGTTATTTAAGGCACAAGTTAACCCCTTTTATAATTTAACTCCACATTTGGGGTCATTTTTACTCCTGAAAGAGAGTTCTTTTTCCTCCCAGTCTGGAGTTAATTAACTCCGAAAATGGGGTTATTTTTACTCCTTACATGGGTTGTTTTTACTCTTTTTGGAGTTTATTTGACTCTGAAAGTGGAGTAAAAATTTTAGGTACAGGATAACTCCTTTTTTGGGATTATTTTAACTCCTCAATATCTGGGGTCATTTTTACTCCTGAAAAAGAGTTCTTCAAACTCCTTTTGGAGTTAAAGTAACTCCCCCCAAAATAACTCCATGCACTGTAAGGGGTTAAATTAACCCTCTAGAGGAGTTGTTATAACTCCTTGAAAATTACTGTGTGGAAATAGGTGTCGGTAGAGTTTGGTCAAATTGGGTACACTTAGTTACTATGGAGACATCCGCATTATGCCAATGTTTTAGCTCGATTGTCGCTGTTTTGGTCTGAGGTATAGATCGGCCTTTTGAAGCCGAGTTCTCTGAAGTCGATTTTTAGGTCAATTTTGACGGTTTTGAATAATTGCGACCTTTAATGTGTGGATCGGAACATTTTCAGCCAATTTAAGAGTCATTTCTTATTAGCTCTATCCTCAAGGTTTTTATAGCAGAACATGCAGCTCAAAGAAATATTTTTATTGTTTGTGACTTTATTGTACAGTTTGAGAATACCCGTGCATGGATGCATATGGTAGGAGAAACCGCAAAAGGCCCAAAGTTAAGTCCAATTAACTTCTGTTCTCACTTTTGAAATTACAAAATTCTTACATGGTAAAAAATATCAAAAACACTAAGAGGAAAACACTAAGGTTATACGGCTTTCTCACTGTGCAACCGTGCATTGATGATTCTATTATTATAGTCACAACACTCTCCTCATCTAGTTTACATAAATTGTTTCCACCCAAATAGTCTGCATACAGGCGTCGTCCCGTCAGAGAAAAAAAAAAAAGATTTTCTAAGGAGAGGTTGTGGCTGTACGCAGGTTAAGTCCAGAGAAATGGGGCTAGGTCTAATCCTCAAAAATGAGTCCGCTGCCTGGCGACGATTACATTACATGCAAATTTCAGCGAGACCACAAAGTAGCAAACCACAACAAATTTTAAATTGTTTGCCTTATATAGAGCAGAAATACAAGCCATTTAATCTATAAAAAGTAATTTTCTTGAAATACTTTGTGGCATTATAATTTACATAGTCCCACTCCACAATGAATAAATTTTAAAGGCAGCTGTTTGAGGAAAGATTTCTTGACTAACTAAAATCATGACCTCAATTTCCTATTGATCGATGCAAGACTTAGTTTCACAAATTTATATGTAGAAAGCAGGTCTTTCTTCGTTAGCTATTATAATAAAAACGAAAATTATTATAAATCTGTGACGTCTACAACATGAGAGATCCACATTTAACACAAATTATCCTGAATATCCGGCATTGCTTGTGTGAGGAGGGGTAGAGGTGAGGGTTTTTAGGGGCGGGGAGGGGGGGGGAAGGAAAGTGGAAGAGAGACGCGGACAAAGGAGACAACGAAGGGAGAGAAACACAAATCGGCCAAAACAATATTGTAGTCGGGTGTTTTGCTTAACATGGAACACATACTTTGCTTCGCGGTCGCAAACCGGTCTAAACTTATTATTAATTATTTCTAAGTAAAAAAGAGAGGAAAAAACTACAGCAGGAATCAAAATGAACCTTGCAGAAATATCTGCTTGGGAAAATTCCAAGTTAAAGGAGATTATTTCTTACCTGAACGATTTGATATCTGTGAAGAAATTTGCGACGGAGTTTGAAGTGTTCTCCAGTGGTTGGATTTAAATGCAGAGGACTATCAAATATATAGGGTGGCCGATAGAAACAAAAAACCACAAGAAAACAACAACAACAACAAAAATAGGAGAGAACAAACCCAAAACAGAAAGACATAAGACAAAACGGAAACCCAAAACAGAAAAACACTACCAGGAAACAGAAACACAAATCCCAATACGGAAATTAGCATCCCCAACCGGAAACGCACACAAAAAAATACAAAATTAAACCGCAAAATTAAACTGAAACAGAATCCAAAAATACAAATAAACCATAGCCACAAAAGACGAAAACAGAAACAAGGAAATAGTGTAAAGCTATACTTTCTCATGTTTCATCGTCTTTTTTTTTGAACAGGCTTTTTACGTTTTTTCAGGGAGACCATGATCGCAGGCTATTATTATCTAGGAACATCAAACTGTAAATCAATCTCGTTCCCATGCTATCTCTTCTCTTCGTCGCCTTTCGCTCCAGATGACCGGTAATTTCGTCTTTGAGGTCTCCGGTCAATTTTAGCCCGCCAAGGTCTTCACGCGTGGACCGGAAAGCAAAACCACCTAAGACAATATTAAATATGTGTGGCAACTGACAGGTTTTATATATTTATTTATTACCCTTCAATACTTTTTATTTTTATTGTAATTTGTTTTGTTACTTACTGACTTTTTTATTTATTTATTCTTTTACTTTCTGCTGCGTATTAATGTTGTTTATACTACTACATGAGAAATTTCTGCAATTTGATTGGCTTAGGACAGTGGTATTTCAGCTTAATTTGAAATACCTACATGTGAAAATTACAAACCTTTTGTGGGTAGTAGTGTAAACAAATAATAGCAAGATTTGTAGTGATATTTGGCGTAAATAGCACTCGTGATATTTCAAAATTGTCTCAAATTTCACTTGCCTAGCGGCTCGTGAAATTACGTGCAACAATTTCGAAATATCACTCGTGCATGGTATTTATGCCAAATATCACTACAAATCATGCTATTACCTATACTAATTTGTTGTTAATAAAATAAAATTAAAAAAAAAAAAACACATGGGGTCCGTTTCTTGATCGTCCTGGTACCTTTTCTAGTCCAAAGCAGACAACCTAACGTGAGACATAACTACTAACGTATGGCGTTAAAATACAGAGATTGACTCTGACTGAAAGTCAGTTGCTCGAGATTTAATACGCCCGACGGTAGCGAAACGTCATATAAATAAAATAATTTTATAAAACTATTTGGCGTACTTTAAAGTTTGTGGGGGTTATTTTAATTGGCAAAGTTGGTCAAATGTAGGCGATTTTTCCGTGGAAATGAATTTTTAGGGAGCACTGACATCAAAGTGTAAATAGAGAAAAATAAATTTGTCTTCGGGTCCTTATGTCCTCTATATAACGTAGTGACGGCGAATAAATTTACAAAAACGTGTGATGCATACGGCAGAGTTATTGTTTTGTTCATTGAACCTATGTCAAGAAAATATGCGAATAAGGCCCCATTTATATCGAGAAAATTTTTCTCGGTGTCACCCTCCCAGCCCGAGTCAACTTAAGCAAGTGTTAATTATATGAGAAACAGTTGACCCTCTTGCCCGAGCTGAAAACAGCGCTTGCGCATGCTCTGATTCTCTCGTCTTGGCCGAGTTAATGATCCGGCTGGGTAAGGCAAGTGTTTACTTGGCGAAAAGTTGGCTTAGCTGGGAGGGTGATCTTACCATCGGAAAAGGGATCTAACCGAGCCCAATATTTGTTTCAAGTGTAATTAAACGCCAAGTTTCGGTAAGGAGATGTTGACTCGCCCGGGGTAGCTAGAGTAGGCGAGTGACTCTTCTACCCGGGGCGACTTTTCTTCATATAAGGGGTGACCTTGCAGTTCTTGGAAAACATCCCGTTATGGGTTGGGAAAACAATGAACATGGAACCTAGCCCGAAAACAAAGGAACTGCGACCCATACCGTAAACGATCTAATAAACGCCCACTCTCAAATAAACGCCTCTTATCTAATAAACGCCGCACTTACGCTGTTAAGTTAGTATTAAACGCCCCTCTCTAATAAACGCCCCCTATCTAATAAACACCCCCCTTGAAAATTGCCCCCAAATACCAGGAAATGGCGAAATAGAGCAAAATCGATCAATTTATTAATTTCATTGCTTGATTAACATCAGTTTGCGTATTATGTCATGTTCAATTTCTAGATAAGCCGCCAGGCCCGCAGTCGAGATTCTGTTAACACAAAAACGTTTTTAGTCGAAAGCATACTGTATACAATTATGTTGAGTTCGTTAAAATAAGGTACGAAAATAAACCCCTCTCTCTTTTAAACGCCTCCCATCGATTAAACGCCTCCTCTTGGACCCCTAAAATTAAATAAACGCCCCGGGCGTTTATTAGATCATTTACGGTAGGGGTCTCTTCTGAACTGCTGCAAGGCTACTGGGGCCACAGGGCCTAATTGCCTATTTAGGCGATGACTTGTTTTTGCTAGTAAAGGAATTCCTTTCATTTTTTCTTTCATATTTAAATTTTTTTAATCGTTCTGAGGTTTAAAAAACAAAAGCCCTAACTTACGCAAGAAAGTAAAACCCTGAAGAAATCTGGTATAGTAAAATGACGCCGTCGCAAAAACGGCCTTTTATGGAATCCTTCCAAGAATTTGGCTTTCTAATGCAAATTAAGGCTTTTGAATTTACTGAATCAAATATGAAAGAAATGAAAAAAAAAAAAAAAAAAAAAAAAAAACGAAATGACTCTGGTCGTATTTGTAGATTGACACCAACGTGAAAAGCCCCGTCCACAAAAATCCGGATATTTTTATGGCGCATTTATATCTATATTTTCACATGAATCGGCCTTCCGTCTGGTATTCCGTCCACACACGAAACCAGTGAATCCTCTCACCGAAACATTAGCATTTGCAACGGAACGGGAGCGTCAGTTGACGATGGGAAAGCGCGGAAAGGACTAAACACGACTTCCGGTGCTCAACTTGCTTCTCTGCCATTGGTCAAGCCAGTTGTTTGATTTGCTCGCGGCGTCGTCTTCATCTGACGTTCCCGTTTTATTGCGCGCTAAATCAGCCTACTATATTTTTGAAACCGGTCTCCGGAGTGGTTTAAGGCCTCGTCAGCACGAATCCAGGTAAAAGGATATGCAGTTTCAAAAATTACTCTTGATTCGTGTAAACGAGGTCTAAAACAGTTCAAGGTAGCTTTTGCTGGATCCAGTCTAGAATGTCCTTGTAAACCACGCTCGCAGTTTCATCCACCTCATTCAAAAGTTCATGGCGTCCATTTTTGTCCACCTACAAAGCAAGTTTTACAAGCAGTTGAGTTAATAATGAAATAATAGGTAGATTTAAAAATGACAACGGGAAGGAAAATTGGCCGAAGAGGGAAAACAACATATCATTCTTTAGATTCCCGTTTTGGAGACGAGAATTGAAAGATGAAAGCATTTCCTCTTAGGTGATTATTTTATAAATTCTCATAACCTTTTCCTTTTGAAAATGTGTTGATATTGATTGGAGAAAATTTATATTTGTCACTCCTGGGGCTAAAAGGGTTAAGACAAATCACGAGTGTTGTTGGGATACGTTCACCCCGGGCAGGGCAATATCGCCACATGAACAAACGTCGTTTTAAGACCGCCTCTTTCTGCCCTCATGATAAACCGTCAAGCGGCCGAACTACTCGTCGAAAGTACCAACAGAGAGGTAATTAGTTCGCTCAGTGCTGTCAGCAAAGCAGCTCATTCGTGTACCTTAAATGTCTTGTCGTTACTGGGAGAATTCTCATGTAAGTAATGTGAACAGTCAATCTTCAGTAATTGGTCTCCACCACCATGGACAAGTAGCTAAGGTGTTGTAAGCCTTGACAAGTTCCCATGGATTTCATTCATTGCGTCTGATATAGCTCCCACCCATCTCACTTTCATTCCCTCATGCCACTTTAGGCTATCATTGGCATACTTTTCAACCTAAAACAATAGTAATAAACAAGGTGCATTGTGTTATTGAAGTCCTAGACTTGCCACAAGTCAAGGCCGAGAGAGTAGAAGGCGCGAGGGACGCCTGGTACTCAAGAAAATTCGACTTGCTGTAAGACTTTTGGTTACTAAATGGATTTTGCAAAGAATTAAGTGACACTGAAATTTTTATGGGGAGGCTCCAACCCTAAACAAACACGACGAGCTCCTTCAACGATAAATGTGTTTGGAGTTAGGTCGTGGGGTGGTGCCTTACCATATAAAACGTTGTTGAGTAGCTCCCCCGCCCTCCCCCACCCGGGGTATAATCTTAGGGCTGATTAATTGAACAGGACAGAATAACCCTCGACAAACCCGCCGGCCACCAATATCACTAGTTCATTGCACAATCATGAAGGATGGAAAACATCAATTCCTGTCTCACAATTCCGAACGACCTGTCATTAACCATTAAAGTGAAAAACTTTTATTTAGTCTCCACCCATAACGTTCCAGTTAGTGGTACGAAATGTCAAGTTTCGCGATCGGTTTGAGGGACTGGACACAGCCTCATTCAGCAACCTCCAGAAATGACCGGAATATGTTCGGCATTGCTCGAAAGTCGTGGAAATTTTTCTTCGGAAACGCGGATAAAATGCACACGAAAGTCTCTCTCCTTTGACTCAGGAAAAGAGAGCAGTGTTCAGTTGTGTTATTCGCCTTTTTAGAAACGAGAAGGGAATTTTATTGGAGAACAAATTTGACCCGCGATTGTTTCTGGGATTGTTACTGGGGTCGCGCCGGTCAGCTATTGGCCAATCTTCTTCTCTGTCCCTAGTAACAATCCCAAAAGTCTTCTTTCCTCTGCTGTTTTTAATAACAATCCCAGAAGTCTTTGTGAAAGTTAACTCGACCCAGTTTCTGACTCGTTTGTAAAGTGATGAATTGTATCACCTGTGTAGGATCCTGGCTTAAGACTGATGGATCAATCAGTGGCCTGATCTGATACGAGGGCATTATCCATGATACTGTTCTTCCTACACAAGCCTGTAAAATACATGCATTATATACGTAATTTGAGACCTTTAGTTTTTAAGACGAGAACGACTAAGAGTACGAGATTTTCTTAATGCTAAGCAGTGCGCGCGCATGAGCCAGCGTCGGCAGGAAAACGTGGTAGCCGTCGTCATTCTACTACGAGTTTTGCTGAGAATGTCGTTGTGACGAAAACAAGTTATCAAATGTTAGAAGCTAAGTTGTATTATTTTCGGTCGGGAGAGGGCTTAAACTCCTTTAATAAGTAACAGTGCTAACTTTTCTGGTGAATCAAAAGTACAATGGAGCTTTCCGGGCGTCTATTTTTCTTTTTGAGAAGAGCGAAAGTCGTACTCACCTCCTAGTAGTTCTCGTCCTCGAATCTAAAGGTCTCTTTTAACCAAGCGTGAGGTCCAGATAGCTGAATATTGGCCAAGTTCGTCTTGTTTTTGTTGGTGCGTTTTTATATATGGAACAATCACTACAGTGTTAATTTCGCACCTCCCCCTAGAAGACAAGGTTAAAAACTTGACTCGTGATAAAATAATCTCCTATTAAAATAATCATCACATTCCCTTCCCTTCGCCACTAGAACTTTGTAGAAAGTTCGTTTCTACTTGTGATTAATCAGTTATTTATGTTTAAATAACATGTGAATTGAGAGGCAACAGACTATAAAAAATTGCTGCCCCTGCAAATATTTCACATCTAAAATCTGTTTTATCTCACACTGCATTAGATTTTCTTATGACCTTGAAAAAAGGTTTCTGTAAGTGTTCGTTATTTGTTTTATCAGGCAATGGATGAAAAGATCAAGACATGGCCTCTTCGCTTTCCCGCCAAAGAAATCCCTAATATAGAGAAAGCATTGTGCGATTGGGTAATCGTGTTGTTATATGACTTCAAAGCGAAGTCAGTATCGTTTGACATCTAGAAAGTTCTCGGGCGTTCGCTTAACCAACCAAAAGGCACGCGCGTTTGTATCCGTTCGATAAACCAATCAAATCGCTCTATTACCGTTGGTTTGATGTTTCTTTTTTGTTCGCGCGTTTTCATTTCATGGTCATACGAAAATACGAAAATTTGTTGCCCGTTTTACCTTACTTTCAGCCTCATTTTTAAAGTGAGGGTTTGTGGAACTCGGAATGGTCTATTATAGCCTATGATCATGCCCTCCCTTAGAAAAAAAAGAAAAAAACGCCTGATCTCGGGTTAAGATAAGACGATAAATCATGAGAAACTATTGTTTTACATTATTTCCTTGTTTCTGTTTTGGGGTTTTTGATCATCAGGTTTGTATTTTTAAATTCTCTTTCAGTTTTGTGGTTCAATTTTGTGTTTTTGTTTTGTATGTGTTTCCGCTTTGGGGTGTTTATTTGGGGTGTTTATTTCTGTTTTATTTCTGTTTCTGTTTTCTCAGGTACGTACTGTTTTTCTGTTTTGGGTTTGTTGTATCCTGTTTTTGCATTGACGGAACTGTAAGAAAAGAGAAATAGTCTGTGCATTGTGTTTTCGTTTACTGTTTGTAGCAAGTGGAACAACAAATTACCGTGCAAGGACTGGATTCCACTTGTATGCTTGATCACAGGCGGCCCAAACTCATTACATGAACGCGGACGTGACTCTTGCTTGGGAGCGGTGTTGTGTTACAAACGGTTATTTACAAAGGCTTGTATGGGATCGATCGGTTTTTCTTAAAAGAGATAAAAAATGTTATGTTTTTAAATAAAATCGACGTACCTTATTGCCTTGTTGTATTCTTTGTTGTTTGCCCGCGTCTCAGGCCGTTTTGAAGCGTTTTCGGCGAGTTAGCGCTATTTTGGTGTTCCACTGCTAAAAGAAAGACTTTCTTTTAGCAGTGGAAAACCAAAATAGCGCTAACTCGCCGAAAACGCTTCAAAACGGCCTGAGACGCGGGCAAACAACAAAGAATACAACAAGGCAATAAGGTACGTCGATTTTATTTAAAAACATAACATTTTTTATCTCTTTTAAGAAAAACTGATAGATCCCATACAAGCCTTTGTAAATAACCGTTTGTAACACAACACCGCTCGCAAGCAAGAGTCACGTCCGCGTTCATGTAATGAGTTTGGGCCGCCTGTGGCTTGATGCATTAAAAATTGTACCCGCAAAGAAATAAGGTCTCTACATAACACTAAGAACAGCTATTGTACCACCCTATAAAGAATAATGCATAATATTAATAACATTACGAGCCGCAAGGTCGATTTTCGTGCACGCACCAGGGATCCTTAATTTCCATGGAGATACCCACAAACTGGACTCAAGTAACTACAAGGCGTTAGTCTTGATACATTTCCTTGCGCACCTCAGGTGTGCACATTAATCGCTTTCTGTCAGTTCATCTGTCAATAAACTCATTTTAGGACAGGACACAAATTTGCGTCAAATATCAGAGCTTGTCTTCTGCGCGCCGAATTTATACCATCGGAGCGAGATATTTTAACTCAGCTATGGTTCTCGTCAAAATCACTTAATGAAAATACTTGAATTCATGGTTGGTGTTAAAAAAGGGTCTTGGTGCAAGTCTTGGAAAAAAAAGAAATATTTTTTTCGTTTCTTAAGCGAAAGGTAAAATCTAGCGCTTTATGAAGGTCGAATTCGAACCCTCCAAAGTAATAATTATTCGGTACGTTACCTGGTAAGTTACATATTGTCGCCGAAATGGTTTCAAAAGTTCAACGTGAAGAGTTCTGGATGTTATTTCGCATTATTTTCGAAGGACAGAAACTGTGTTCGCCGATATAAGGTAAGAGAGACCTTTATTATTTAAAAGGTAGAGGAGCAGCTTGTTATGGCTCTCGCATGCGGAGTTCGAGCACATCGGTGAAGCCGGTTTCACGACACTGAGGAAAACTGAGGAAAATATTTACTTGTCTTTGGTATTGTGTATATTCTCGATCACTATACAATAACGCACAAATATTATAATTCAAATGGCATTTACAACACGCGCCAAAAGAGCCGTGATCCCGCCAAAATGCTCGAACCATCTAACAGAGTGTAAAAAGGGGGCTGGTAGGCAACAGACGACTTTTACCTCGTGCCAAAATACTGCTTGTTCCAAAAATTGTTTTCTCTGGTCGGTATATTATATTCTGGGTTCTACTCTTTGAATGAGTAAATGTGAATTTTGCCGCTTGTTTCATACTGAGAGGTCATGACACGCATATTGATTTTCTGCGGTTATTGTTTCTGGTCGGCATGATTTGTCCCCTGATGCAAGAGCACTTTCTTCGACCTCTTTTGAAACGTAAATCTCTTCCTTTGCGGCTAAAAAAGAGTTTTAGGTTGTTTAGTCTTCTCCAAAGTGCCTCCTGGATCTGAATAGCTAAAGGCGATATTCTTTTGTCCGTGAATGTGATGGTTTCCTTCAATTTATGTCACGCTGGGCCCAGTTCGTTTAGTATTTTCTGCACGATGTTAGATTTTCACCGAAAGTGATTTACAGATCCAAATTTCGAGGAATGGATTATAGGAACGCATTTTGTGAAGAGAGATTTTTTAAGTAAAAAGAACTCGGATCCTTAAATCGATCGTGTTTTAGCTAGCCAATTGCAATTTTCATATCCTGTGTTAGTTCGGATAATTCAGTAGGTTATTCTCTCCTCTCCCTCTTAGTTTACAGGCGGCGCGCCCAAGTTTAAGAGGTGAAGAGAGATTTTTTTCAAGGGTAAAAAACTCGTAGCTTGAATCGATCATCTTTTACTATCTAGCCAATTGCAGTTTTAATGAGCTATGTTAGTTTGGATAATTCAGTAAATTTTTCTCTCCTCTCCCTCTTAGCTTACAGGCGGCACGCCCAAGTTTAAGAGGTGAAGAGAGATTTTTTTCAAGCGCAAAAAGCTCGTAGCCTGAATAGACCTTGTTTTACTAGCTAGCCAATTGCAGTTTTCTTACGCTGTGTTAGTTTTGTTACTCTCTCCTCTCCCTCTTGGCTTCCAGGCGGCACGCCCAAGTTTAAGAGGTGAAGAGAGATTTATCTAAATTGAAACACTCGTAGCTTTAGTCGATCATGTTTTACTAGCTAGCATATTGCAGTTGTTATACGCTGTGTTAGTTCGGATAATTTAGTAGGTTATTCTCTCCTCTCCCTCTTAGCTTACAGGCGGCGCGCCCAAGTTTAAGAGGTAAACAGAGACTTTTTTCACGGATAAAAAACGTGTAGCTTGAATCGATCATGTTTTACAACCTAGCCAATTGCAGTTTTCATGCGCTATGTTAGTTTGGATAATTCAGTGGATTATTCTCTCCTCTCCCTCTTGGCTTACAGGCGGCGCGCCCAAGTTTAAGAGGTGAAGAGAGATTTTTTTCAAGGGTAAAAAACTCGTAGCTTGAATCGATCATCTTTTACTATCTAGCCAATTGCAGTTTATGAGCTATGTTAGTTTGGATAATTCAGTAAATTTTTCTCTCCTCTCCCTCTTAGCTTACAGGCGGCACGCCCAAGTTTAAGAGGTGAAGAGAGATTTTTAAAGGGGGAAAAACTCGTAGATTGAATCGTCATGTTTTAGCTTGCTAGCCAATTGCATTTTTCATGCGTTGTTAGTGTGGATAATTCAGTAATTTTTTCTCTCCTCTCCGTCTTAGCTTACAGGCGGCGCGCCCAAGTTTAAGAGGTGAAGAGAGATTTTTTTCAACGGTAAAAAACTCGTACCCTGAATAGACCATGTTTTACTTGCTAGCCAATTGCAGTTTTCATACGCTGTGTTAGTTTGGTTACTCTTTCCTCTCCGCCTTGGCTTCCAGGCGGCGCGCCCAAGTTTAAGAGGTGAAGAGAGATTTTTTTAGATTGAAACATTCATAGTTTGAGTCGATCATGTGTTACTACCTAGCCAATTGCAGTTTTTATACGCTGTGTTAGTTTGGTAAATCAGTGGATTATTCTCTCCTCTCCCTTTTGGCTTACAGGCGGCGCGCCCAAGTTTGAGAGGTGAAGGGAGATTTTCTTAAAGTGAATAGTACATAGCTAAAATCGATCGTGTTTTAGCTAGTAAATGCAGCTTTTTTACATTGCTTTAGTCTGTATAATTCGGTAGATTTTTCTCTCCTCTTCCTAATGGCTTACAGGCAGCGCGCCCATACTTAAGAAGCGGTGATAAAGTATAAAGTAAGTCACAGCTTGAATCGATCGTGTTTTAGCTAGTCGTTACAGAGTTGTTGTTTTTGTTCATATCGTTAGTGTGTATAATTCAGTAGATTTTTATTTTCTCTCCCTCTTAAGTCTTTAGCTCTTATGCGATGCGCCCAATCTTACGACAAGTGGTGTTGGTTTCAAAAGCGAAATCTAGTAATTCTGATTTTTTTTCTGATCTACGGCTCTCAGTCTGGATAATATTCAGCGTGATGCATGTGTTTGATGTACACCGGAAACCGGAAAAAAGCTAGTTTTGTCCGCGGGCGGCAATACTTTAATTTCGACAGTTTAAGGTAAAATATTAAGATAATGTCTAAATCATTTGTGAACTGTGATAGTTTTTTTTTTTGCGTAAATATCTCTCTTCGATCAAATGTGACAATTAGGCCAGATTTATACTAGCGATGTAAAAATTTCCTCCGTCTATGTTGAAACCGAACAAACCTCGCGGGTATCCGCTTTGGCGGGTGATCTCCCTGGGAGATAATTGAGTTGTTGTTTTCATTGTTTATTCATCAAGTTCTCAGTTGTAATTATTTTTCGGTAATATTGTTCTTATTTATTGTTTATTGAGTGGGTCGGCTAAAATTAAAGACGAAGAGTGAAGCTCCAATGCAGAATTTTTGAAGTCTATTTGATATTATGCTTTCGACAGTGCACGTGAATAGCAACTAGGTTGGGTGTCCACTCAAGATAAACTGGATTAAGTGTCGAAGATGAAAGATTTCTCGATAAAACGAACATTGTTCACAGCTTTAAGGAGTCTATCTTTTTGTCGAGGGTCGAGGGTCGAGGGTTCCTTGTCGAGGGCGAGGGTACCATGTCGAGGGTCGAGGGTAACATTTTTTTTTCCAATTTTTCTTTTTTGGAAAAGGTAATAATCGATGCAATCAATGTCATTAAAACAAATAAGAAGAATTTAAAAAACAAATGGCGCGTGAACATCTTCTAGTCGTTGGGTACGGTGGGAGTGGGGGGGGGGGGGGGGAGGGGGGGTTGGAATAGAGAAAAGCTCCGGGATATCCATAAAGAAAATGTGATGTTGTTGTTGTTGATGTTGTTTAATTAAGATAGTACGTGGACATTCGAATTCGCTTAAAAGTAAAGAACCTTCTCCCTTCCTGTGAAGGTAGACAGGTTTTGCCTAAAAAAAATGTCATAGAGCTTCTTCTAGTTGTTGGGTGGGGGGGGAAGCGGGTGGAATAGAGAAAACCTCCGGTACATCCCAATTTGTTTTCGAAGAATTACATTTATAACACCCCGGAAACCCATACCACGAACAGAACACGTTACTTGAAAACACTGATTTAAAATAGAATAATGCCTGGTAGCGACTTTCGGTGAGGTGAACATCGGCATTTGCCGACGCTTTCCCATTTAAATACAATATATCTTTCTAGGCCAGAATCGGTCATATTTATTTGTGAACGTGGACGTGGTGGACGTAAATAGGAAAAAAACAGACGTACGGTCCATGTCTCCCATTGATCCAATTAATTGTTTTACATTTGACACATTTCTACTAAAGATCTGTTGTTTTGCCAAGTTGGACATGAATAGGAAAAAACGGAGTACTGCGATAATGCCGTTTATCTTGAACTGTGAATACAAGTTTTTTATTCCCGAAAAAAAAATCGACTGTGTTGCAAATTCTGTTTAACTGTTTGAAATGTTACAATGTCACACAGGGCCATTCCTGTACAATTTTTCGGTCGGACCGGTCGGTCTGGCAAGAAAAAATGGCATTGGGTTTGTGGAGTGATTTTTGGTTCTGTTTTGAGGATATTTTCCCTGGTATTTCAATTCAAGCTTTCTCTGTGATCTACTTTTCCGTGGTTTCTGATGTCAATTTACTACTTTTAACATCATGCAAGAAACTCAGTATTATTTTCCCGAAAATTTTAGACGCAATTTTAGGTTTTACGAAAGTGAGAATTTTTCTGATTCCTCTCTCCATCGCATTTTCTAATCCAAAAATTTTAGATTTCCTTTTTCTACGAAAAATAGGCTAAGTTGGGGACTGAAATGTGAAAAACTAAACTTTAGAAATAGACTAAAAATCGTAGGGAATTAATTAGATAAGCTACCAAAACTGTACATGAATGGAACGGCCATCTAGAAATTTTCAGCCTTCCTCAAGTAACAGAAAATTGTAGGCAATTTTTGCTTCTCCGAACAGATATTTTACAGAAAACAGTCGTTCGGTGCCCCGGCCTGCCTAAGCTCTATGACATTTTTTTTAGGCAAAACCTGTCTACCTTCACAGGAAGGGAGAAGGTTCTTTACTTTTAAGCGAATTCGAATGTCCACGTACTATCTTAATTAAACAACATCAACAACAACAACATCACATTTTCTTTATGAATATCCCGGAGCTTTTCTCTATTCCAACCCCCCCTCCCCACCCCCCCACTCCCACCGTACCCAACGACTAGAAGATGTTCACGCGCCATTTGTTTTTTAAATTCTTCTTATTTGTTTTAATGACATTGATTGCATTGATTATTACCCTTTTCCAGAAAAAAAAAATTTTGGGAAAAAAAAATGTTACCCTCGACCCTCGACATGGTACCCTCGCCCTCGACATGTACCCCTCGACCCTCGACCCTCGACAAAAAGATAAACTCAGCTTTAAGATAGGCTCAGGGTCTCTTGATGTAATATAACCCTTGGCTCAAAACAATAGACTTGGCGCCTCGCCCTTCAGAAATATGCGAAGATTGCGACGCTGAACGTCGCAATCCCCCGAAAATCGAGCCGGCGGCTTGTAATGATCATAATATGAACTTTTCAACTTTTCAAACTTTTTTCGTAATAGGTGATTTTACTGCATTGAAGCCAGACTTGAAAAGAGTTAATAATAAGAAAACCTGAAATTCACAGGCTATCTATGTTATCAAAACAAACTGGCAAGAACGCGACATTACGAAACAGCCGCAAAGCATGATGGGCTTGAGGTCTTTCTCGTTATTAACAAAATATTCTTGGTTTTCACATGACGTCACCAAAATTCAAACTAAGAAACTATCGTCTCTTCTGAGTTTCTACTTTCATGTGATACTATAGCACCTTAAAATCTTTATACAAACAAATTTTCGGTTCAAAGGGGAAAGGGGTTCTTTGTTTTGCGATACGGGACGCTGGAATTTCCAGGCTTTTGGGTGACGCGGCATTTAGCTGACGGCCGGGAAAACTCTTATGTGGGTTAGGACAGGGATTTTTGGAGATTTTGCTATCTAAACATTCCTTGTCTTAGAATTAATATTACTTTAATCTTTATGAGTTCCTCAAGCGAAGAATTCACGCATGAGTCGGAAAACTCAAAAACAGATGTTTCTGTTGGTTTCCGGCGGCCATATTTGTGCCCCTGAAAGGGACACAAACATGGGTCTCCATACAAAGCTTTATAAATTTGGGTAAAACGTTTTTCCGAATATCTCGCATATGACCTATTGCATAGACCTGATTCTTGGTAAGGCTTTTTGTATATTTATCTTCTTTCATTTCCCAGATTCTAGACTTTTTGTATTAAGAGCGCCTGTCCGTAAAAATCAAACATATCGCGGCAAGGGTGGAAAATTCGATTTCTTTCATATTTTAATGTTAGATAGGCTAGGGTTTAACTAAAATCACTGTATGGTTTTTTCGGTGAAATATCCTTTTATTTCAGAGATAAATGCAAATAAGCAAAATCCGTTAAAATCGTCATTTGAGGCACTCAATTATTACATGGGTTTGAAAGCCTCGCGTGCAAAAACCGATAACTCTCCCGTCTTTAAAACATCACAGTCTTCTTTTACAACTTCTAAATATCTGTTAAAATGATTTGGGGAGATAGTGCTCTGTTCTTTGTATACAATATAATTTAATTTCGAAGGCATACAATTTAGTTCAGTAAAAGTAATGCGTGAAAAAACGTAATTTTCACCATGTGCGAAACCTTCAAATTGATTAAGCTGCTGGTGGTTGAATGTTAGAAGGATGGTCTACAGATTCCTGTAAAAATGTCTTTGGGCAAATGATTAATAGCGACGCGAGAGCTTTACAAAATCTGTTAAAAATTCAGGTATTTGACCTTCCGTGGTCAACTTTGAAGTTGCGAGTCGGACATAAATTTAGTCCCTTCTCTTGTCTAAACCCACATTAAGTTAAAATAAGCAGATAGAAAGCCGTTTCGAAATGTTTTTACCTTATTATGAGCAGTAAAGAACCGGTCCAAAGATGATTTTAGCACCATTTTCCGGTCGTTCGTCGCTTGACCTCTGGTTTGTAACGTCTGCAATTTACACCTCACACCCGACACACCGCGTCAACTTTCGACGTCTTCAAAGGTCGAATACCAATCTTTGATCAGTTTTAGGCGAATTTTATCACGATTGCATCTTCTTCGACGGCTTAGCCGTTTGTTAAACAATGCTTTACACTGCAAGAAAGTATATATCTGACCGGTGCTACAACGGCACAATAATGTCGACGCTGCTCGTCACGCAATACTGTCATGTGCATTTTCACGGGGGAGGAGTGGTGGTGCTTGAAAGTACATGTAGTACACCTGGAAACCCTTTATACACGACTAAAGAGTTTTTTTAAAGCCGATTTATCAACGAATACTACGCATTTGCACGATGGCGTTACTTTACTACTACGACCAGAATCCTTTTCGTATTTTACTTTCATATATTTTTTTTAAATTTAGTAATCCCAGCAAGATCAAAAGTCCTGATTTATACAAGAAAGCGAAACCCTGAGGATTCTGGTCGTAGCAGTAAAATGGTGCCATCGTGCCAATGGCCTTTTTCTTCTTTCTTGCTTGCTTCATATTTGCTAAAGTCTAGTTTCTACTGTAACCACTCTGGCACTCTACAATCTAGCGCTGTTGTTAGTTACGACATCATCATAAACATCGACAAAAAACTAAACCTGTTCGCACTGCGACAAAAAAAAGAGTTTGGACTTTGCAAAAAATTGGAAAATTTTGTAATTACCAAAACTTGAAAGATGCCTAGAGCTTTTTGTCAGGCGACAAAATCCTCTGTTCCTTTTATTTTGACAGGTATCCTTCGTTGGGTCATCTTATTTCGCGAACGTTATAAATTAACGTTATTGGTTACACTAACAACTCGCGTGTCTCATTTGCGAACAGGGTTTCAAAAATGAAAAAGAAGCAAGAATCATTGTTGCAGGCGGTAATCAAAAGGGATATACTGCTAGTTGCGACCTGTTGTACACGAATTTTTGTGAGCGTAATCAGTTCTTGTTTTGTATAAAAAGGTTATGAAAGTTTTCTGTACAGATTCTTCGAGACATGTGCCTTTTATTCGTTAAAACAGTGGTTGTTATAAACAAGAGTACCGAAGGCGGGGGGGGGTAATCCCTTATATCTGCTATATAGGTGTGTGCGGCGCCAAAGAGTATGGTTTTTTATCTTTTTTGGTCTAAGAAAGGGTATCAATTTCGACCAGTTTGGTCTGGGTATGTTTTTTTAGAAGAAGCTACTTCTTCATAATTAGGCGATAAGACCATTTCCCTTTAGGTTCTAGGCCAACTGAGTACGTTCCGTAGCAGTACAGTTTAGTATCCTACTTAATCAAAGCGTATCAACATTGCCTTTAACATTGGTCTGACCTAGGGAACTGATTATAAGGCAGGTCTGAAATAGGGTATTGATTTAAGGATCAGGTCTGAAATAGAGTAGGAAAAATCTCAGATTTTGGTCTGAAATAGGGTAAAGGTTTCAGGAGGCGTGCCGCACAACCCCGCCCAGTTTTTCTAGAAGTACCCCCCCCCCGCCCCCCCACCGCCGGGGATTGCGTGAATAGCGCGCGCACTGCAAAAGATGGTGACGTCACAGCTCATGCAAACCCGACTTTTGGATGGGCTGATTTAGCAACAGAACGCGAACGTCAGTTGACGACGGGAAAGCGCGCGGAAAGGACTAAACGCGACTTTCGTTGCCAATGTGCCGCTCTGTTGTTTGATTTGCGCGCGCCGTCGTCAACTGACGCTCCCTTTCTGTTGCTAAATCAGCCTAGAGTTGTGTTTGCAAGAGAGTTTGTAGTAATGACGTCACGATCTTTCACGGTGCGCGCGCTATTTACGTGCTATCACTTTGCTCTTTATCTTCGAGATTATCCTCGTCATCAATAAGCAGATCGTCCCATTCCTCTTGTATTCCTACTATTTAAAAAAGTTATGAGGAGTAGAGGGAGGGCGCTTATTCGATAGGGGCGCTTGTTTGATATTATGACCAACGGGGTGAGCGCTTATTCGGGGACAGGCGCTTATTAGAGCATGGGCCCTTACCGAGGAAATACGGTACACAGATACGTAATAGGTTAAATCAAAAAGAGTTAAAATGAACGCACAGGACAGGCCACCAAACGCGTTAAGATGCATTTATACAAAATAGAAATACCGTTTGTTGAAAGGAAAAGTTAACAAGTGCCTCCCTTATTAAGCGCCCTTCTTCCAGTATAAACACCTCTCCTTTTAGCCGAGCTGGGGCGCTTGTTCGAGGAAATACGGTAGTTACATAGCTTGCAAAATATAACGAAGTTTTAAAGAGCTGTCTCGTAACATCACCACTACTATGATTCTAAGAGAAGGGTTGGGAAATGACCTTAATGTCAGAGGTCCCTAGACTGTGACTGCATGCATGCTTATGTTAGAGTTTGTTCTACAGAATTGCAGCTGCAGACTTGTACTAAATTCTTTAACAACTCCAAGTACGGCTTCTATCGGCAGGTTATGGCGCTGATAACGGTCCTGATACCGTTTAATAAAGTCACCCAGTCTGCGAGCTGACGACCAAAATTGTGAATAAACAAAATGACCAGTATTTGGATCTTAACAGGGAAAGACCGTGTCTAAGGGTATCACTATCTTAAGCTATAGATTGTCTTCAATCACTCCTATACCGGAGAGCTTTTGTGCAGGCACAAAAAGAAAGCATACCCGATAGGGCTTCTGTTCACGCAAAGAAGGGTGATTTCGGTCCGAAAAAGCCCCGGGGGGTTACTTGGGTCAATTTTTGCTGGGTATGTGCCGCTGGCCTCTCAGAGCCCCTACCCCATTGTGGCCAATTATAGACCCCATCTTAGTCACTTTTGAACAAATATGTAATTTTCGCCATCCCAACTTTCACTTTCACTTTCTATTTTCATGAATTGACCCATTTTTTTAGATTGAATGAGACCACTTTACTTTCCGTCTGCAGTAAAAACATTCTGGTACGTTTGCTAACCGTAAATATGACGAACAGTCTTACCCCCAAAAATCCGAAAATGTGTGACCCCATTCTAGTAACTCTATTGAAAATGCGACCCCATTATCGTCAATCCAGTCGTAAAAATGCAACCCCATCCTGCGGCACATCCCCATTAGCCTCTTATAAGGCAGTACCTCCCCCCCTCCCCCCGGGGGAAACGCAAAGCTGCGACGCGCCGATCTCTAAACAGGAGAGTCACATACCGGATAGGTGTTCATACTTTACCGGATAGCTTTTTGTGTCTGCACGAAAAGTTATCCAGTATAGTGATCAGCCTTAATTATTGCTGTTGTTCTCGTTGTGGCTGTTTGCTACTTCACCCTTCTCCACCCCGCTAAATTGGATTGCGTGACTTACAAACGGCTGCCTGCAATTCAAGATGTGAGCACCGGCATTTCTGTGTCATTCTGTTGTAGCAGTCAGATGTAGTATCTGCGCGGTAATATTTTCAGATACTACATTCTAAGCAATGTTTAACAAATGATTGAGCCGTCGAAAAGATGAAGTCGTAATGAAAAGCCCCGAAAGTTGATCAAATAATTGTATTTGTCTTGTGAATACGTTGACAGTTGCGCGGTGTACAATTACACGTTACAAGACAAAGATCAAACGACTCAATAATCGGGCTAAAATGGCCTTTTGACTCGTCTTTTACAGCAGATTTTAAGGTAAGAACATTTCAAAAGGGTTTCCTATCCGTTTATTATAATCTACTGCGAGTTTAGACAAGTGACGGGACGAAATTTTGTCCGACTCGCAACTTCAAAGTTCGGCCACGGAAGGTCAAATATCTGCATTTTTAACAGATTTTGTAAAGCTCTCGCGTCGCTATTAATCATTTGCCCAAAGACATTTTTACAGGAATCTGTAGACCATCCTTCTAACATTCAACCACCAGCAGCTCAATCAATTTGAAGGTTTCGCACATGGTGAAAATTACGTTTTTTCACGCATTACTTTTACTGAACTAAATTGTATGCCTTCGAAATTAAATTATATTGTATACAAAGAACAGAGCACTATCTCCCCAAATCATTTTAACAGATATTTAGAAGTTGTAAAGGAAGGCTGTGATGTTTTAAAGACGGTAGAGTAATCGGTTTTTGCACGCAAGGCTTTCAAACCCATGTAATAATTGAGCGCCTCAAATGACGATTTTAACGGATTTTGCTTATTTGCATTTATCTCTGAAATAAAAGGATATTTCACCGAAAGAACTATACAGTGGTTTTAGTAATACCCTAGCCTATGTAACATTAAAATATGAAAGAAATCGAATTTTCCACCCTTGCCGCGAAATTTTGAATTTGTCTGATTTTTACAGACAGGCGCTCTTAAAAGGTTTCCATTTTTATTTCTGCTTTCTCACGTGAGTGAAAATCGAGAATACGAACATATACTAGTATTTCCGTGATCAGCGCGGTTAGGGGACCCCAGAACCTACCATCTATATCTTTAAAAAATGTAAAACAAACAAACAAACAACAACAACAAAAAAAAAACAAAATTCAAAAAAAGGGGCAGCGTTCCAATAAAGTTTTTATAACAGTACATACCATTGAGTGGCCAAACATAAATATTGGTATGCCTGTGTTGTCTGCTGTGCCTTGGTCAATGTGTTTAAAAACATCTCTGACGTAACAGGAAAAATCTGATATTTGTGATCTTGACTGAAGGCGAGGTAGCCTTGTTCAGCTAAAGTATTCCAAGCCTCTGGTAGCGTGAGCAATGCTCTCCATATCCATGACAGATAAAGACGAATGCTCTATCGAGAAAATAACCACGAAAATCTGTTGTTATTTGTTTTATCAATGATCAAGAGACTTTAAATTTTGTGCTATAAATCATTTAGAATCCTTCCGAGCACAGTAAATGATTAATTAACTGCAAGATGTATTAAAATCTCTAATTTCTTTTAATACGAAGATTTAGTTTATTTTCTTCAATTTTTGTATTCTTCGGATGACCATATTTTTGCCCACCACCTACCGACTGATTTCGCTATCGTAACAATAGATCAGCTACTATCATTCAGTTCGCTGGATTTTTGTGAGCGATTTTACCGATCCTCGGATGATCCATCCTCGCTGCGACATCGATCAAGTGAGCGGAAGTCGAAGGGATCATTTAAGTCATAAGACGCTGACATATCAATGACTCATCTGGTTTAGGTAGATTCCCCATGCTTTTCACGTGGGAAAGCATTCTAGGCCGACATCTCGTCTAGCCCACGTTATTTTTCCTCGCGAAGCGCCGAGCCGCGAGGTTTATAATCTCGTCGCGCGCGAAGCGCGCGTGTATCACTCAAGCATCGCAAGGCCAGCGTGATTTTCCTCTTGGCTATAAATCTATCGAGTTTGGTTGGTGTCCGCCTTGACGTCATCCAGTAGTGACGTCAAAGTGCACTATGGGTTTCCAGGCAACCAATTGCCATCGACCACAAAGCTATGGGTTTTCTTCTTGAAGACGGGTTTTTTCATCTGTGAATTATAACAATGTTTACGGTCGAGGAGTCAGCACCCAATATCTCAGGTAAATAAAACAGAACAGCAAACTCAACAACGGTGGATTCAACAAGTGGCTGAGAATCCTCGCTGGGAAAGATTTACAAACAAAACTCCGCAAGAGCGAGGACGTCGACTTTAAATTCAGCGCGAGTAACGGCACATCGAAGACAAACACTGTCAACTAGAGACAGAGGTTATACAGCGACCACGAATACTGTATGTAAAGAGTTAGCAACAAAATACTACAGTTACACTGCAAAAGAAGCCGACGAAGAGAGGGAACACCGACTGCCGACATTTCAGTATTCGGTCAATAGAATTCGCAAGGAGAGGCAAGTTTACAGTCAAAATTATCTTCTTCGATGCAACGATAGGAAGCAAGAACTACACCATCTGTAAAATCGACACGAGGAGTATCTTTGCAACGGACTGAGGACAGCAGATCAGCCTTTTCACCATTTTACAGTAAGCTTTATTTTACAATGAACAGTTTACAACACCGATAATGTGTGACATGTAGGGAAGCGTTACATTTTGTAAACAAAATCCTTACTGGGCAAAATTTTTCGTTTAAGCTTACAATTTTCATTCAATTTCCTTCACAAGTAAAATAAATGTATGTATAGCAGCCTTATACATAAACCCAGCTGTGTCTTTTAAGTCAAACGTGACAAAAATTTGTTATTGCTGCCCCCCTGTATTTTTGTTCCTATATTATTCGAAAATAACATAGTATTTCGGATATCCTCAGAATATTAGTGTGTGACATGGTTGCCATGCCAGGAACGTTAATTCCTTTCGCTGTTAGGAAAAAATTTAACAGGTCACTCATAAAATTTCACTCTTTCAAAGAAGTCAGACAGAGGTGACATATTCACAGAAATAAAACATCTGTTCCATTGGCAGATGAAGACTGTTTCAAGAAATTAAACGACATGCAAGCAGATCTATATTTATGTAGGGTTTTCCATAAGATCAATCCATCCTGCACTTAGCTTTACATTCACCAGAAATGTGTGTAATACAGGGAAAGTGTTCATTTGCCTCGTCTCAGTCTGGGAAATTAAAAATCTATGGCTCTGGCACTGTCTCAACAAGCTCTTGCATGTTTAGAATTGAGACCAATGGAGAAACTGATGACCTTCAACATTTCATACAAATTCACTCTTGCATAGGGATTTGTTTCTTATACATGTACACGAGTAACTATGAACACTTGCCTAACTGGTAAAAAATTGGTACTTTTTACAAGGATTCAGTTCTTTAAGGTGAATGCCCACACGTACAATAATCATAAATCATGATCACTTTAGTAATTCTCATGAACTGCATCCTTAATGACATTGCTACTCGTAATTTTCTATTTCAGTGATTATGTTTGCACTTTACTGTTACAAACAATAGTTGTCAAGTGTGATTATGTACCAAAAAAAGTGCAAACACTTTTATAGCTGTAGTTCGCCGAACAATAAATTTTTTCTCCAATTAGCAGCATTTAGTTGTTGTTTTTAGTGCAGCATTATGTCCTAGAATTGCCATCCACTCACTTCTACTGACACATTTCACAAATAATTATTGCACTTAAGGGTGAGCTTTTATTAAGCAAATGCAACTGAATACTAGCTGGCAGTTATCCACTATCACCCCCATTTCCTTTTGACCATAATTACACACATTTAGGAGGGTCAAATGGAGTGAACATGGGGGATGGGACCTATGCAGCATTTGCTAACAACAGCAACCCCATTTAAATCTCAGAGCACTAGGTTCAAATTTAATCCACAGGAGATTAAGTACATCTCAGCTTCCAATATTAGATCCACCCTCCCCAGTTACATGATTTACTTAATTTCTCTCCTGTCATCCCACCCCTTATGGGTTCCCCCCGAGCTTCGCGAGGTTCTGTGATACACGTATTTCTAGTTAATTGTTTGTTCTTGTAGAGAATGGTGCAGCGTGGCATCCTTACTTGTCCTTCCGAGTCTAAATGTGACGTCCTCACTAGATGTGGTCAAAAGTATCCACAGCCCTATTGACTAATTCTTAGAATAAGTTAGCTTAGGAAGAGTGATTTTATGTGGCATATTTTATTTATCTTATCGGGAACTCCACACACTGGAAGGTTTAGAGCTTAAAATTTGGCTTAAGTTATTGCGACAAAATACTTATTAGAATAGTTCTTGATGTGCTCTTTCGTGTGTTCAGGTTTTCTAAAGCGTCTTTAAATGCCCTGCACTGACATCTTCATTCATAACATTTTGAATTTTCTACGCCATCTTGGCATTGAGACGTATGGAACGTTGCCATGGCAATTTTGTAATGTCACAAGTGAAATTATAAATTAACGCTGAAATTTCGTGCCAAAATTAAGGAGTAATCTATCACCCATGAAGTGATATCACCCTTGACGGTGTTGGTTCCCCCCCACCGGTCATGGTTACCTCCCGTGCTGCCTTGCGGCTCCCTTCTTTTGACTAGGCTACTTCCCCACACCCATTTCTACTGGCGAGGGGTTTAATCAAGGACTAGCTTAGCCACGTCATGTTTTCTGCCTCTTGAATTTTTTGGCTAAATTTTTCAAGTTTGTCTTTCCCATCCATGCTTATGTCCTCAACCATCCTTAAGTTATTATAATGGCTAATAACTCTGTGCATGAATTTTTCTTTTCCTTGCAAGTCCGTTTGCAAGATATCTTTTTTGAAATAAATTTATATACATATAACCAAAATTATTAGACGTTGTACTTAGTGAGTGCCTTCTCATTGGCTAAGAGCCTACAGTTTATTTTAAAAATAAGCGCAACCTACAGATTAGTTAATTATCTGCTGGCAGATAACTGACTTGTCTGCAGTTTGCGCGCACAATGCATGATTTCCAAGAGCAATGTCAAACTATGTTCCGTGCGACGGTGTGTTGTTATTTCCTTCAAAACAATGTGTGATTAGTTTAACTTTTTGTAATACCCGGAATAATCTAGGTCCCGGTAAGTGTTATAAGCCTCAGCCTTCGGCTTGGCTGGCAACACCTAGACCTTTGATTATTCCGGATATCACAAAATCTCATTCAATAGGTGTTCAATATAGGCACTGGTGAACATGACCATGTTTGGAAATATGATTAAAATTTACAGTAGTGCGTGCTTCACGATTGACCAGGTGTGTACTGAAACTTGACTTTGCCCATGCCTCGAGAGGAATATCTATACATGTTTACAATCGCACCATTCACTGTTTATGTGTTTTTGGGATAAAAGAAGATTGGAGATTGGAGAGAAGATTGAGGCGCGCGGGGATAAATAAATAGCGACTGGGTACGAGTCTGGAGTAGTTGGCCCGAGAGGGATTGGCGAAATAATTCCCAATCCTAACTTCCGCTTAATATTTACTTCCGTTTTTCTCGGTTTCAGTCCTCCCTTCTACTCTTTTATTAACTCCACGGTTCGAATACCCGTTACCCGTTCACACTGCGACGAAGAGTTGCACAGAAACCTAGATAGGTGCTGCTTCAATTGAAAGTGGCAAGGTTGCTTGGATTAACGATGAAATTCTAGTTTTGATAAATATGGACAAAAGTTTCCTTTGCTGTGTTAAAAGGAACGTCCCGGGATGTCGAAAAATTTGTTTGAACACGTTTTTGTTTTACTGTGTCATTTGACTGCCAAGAGACCCGTGACACGGTTGTGGGTCACTACCATGGTACTCTTTGAAAATATAATGGAATGAGTTTTTGGTGCCTTTATGATTCTTATGACGTTGTATGGCGAAACGAGGTCAAATTGTTTTCATCAAACTTCTGCATGAAAGTTGGGTTTTCTTGCTTGAAACCGATTTACCTAGCGGGATGATGACAGAACCAGACACTTGCCTTAAAATATGTGAAAAACTTCCTAGAATCGAACATTTTTAGGCCTCTGAGGGGAGAGTGGTTTGTTAACCAAATATTGACTATTCCAATTCAAAGAGAAGTTGTTTTAAAATGGTTTAAGGCATGAAGAGATCAACAATCACAGTAAACATCTCGTTTTCTTCAGGTTTAATACAACATTACTTATCTGAAGGCAACATCAGAAACTAAACATTGTATCGTGCTACGTGTTGGGAGCAAGTAGAAGCAGTTCAACAAGCCGACCTATAAGTCACCCCATGTAAGAGAATCCACGATAGTCTGGGATTCTGGATTCCACGTCACGGATTCCGGATTGCGGGTACTCCATTCCAGTCTTTGTCAGTGGAACTTGGATTCTCAATTCCAATTGCTAGTGACATTCTGGATTCTTTGAGCTGTACTCCGGACTCCAAAACCCAGGATTCCGGATTCCACATGCAAATTTTTCCCGGATTCCGGATTCCGTTACATGGGGCGGTATAAGGGATGAACCATTAGGAAAGTAAAGGGGCTGGGTTGAATTCTTGGGAGGTCTATGAAAGTTTTCTTTTTACCCCTGAGGTGGAAATCTATTTTTCCTTCTCGAACAGCTTTTTTGATCATGGTGCGTGTGGAGACTTTTTTCTTACTAATGCGTTTGCCTTCCCCCAACCTCCTATCCTTTTTTTCTAATGGTGACATCCCTAAATTAGAGCAGTTTCTTTAAATAACTGAGTAATGGCTAAAAGTCAATGGTCTAGAGAAAAGGGATCTAAAACCAGTAAAAATAGGTCAGATTCTCGATAGAATGATGATAGCTTGAACGATTACTGTTATTTCCTAACGCCAAACCTCAGAACGTTTCTGTATACGTGTTTTGGAACTGATCTATTTGATAAAAAGCCCAACCTTTTACAACCTAGCACAATTATAACAAAACATCATTAAGTTATTGGAGTGTCCAAAATCTTAATTTAATCTCTTCCACTGTTTGGATACTTTCAAGTCGATATCAATTAAAGCTGTTGGACCATTAACGCAATAGTACACGAAAACGTTTTCTATGATTAAAATGACTTGCAGTAATTAATTAAGAAACAAGATTAAGAGTTAAACCTAGTTTAACGGCAGAACAAATAGTCTACGAGTGCAGAGACAGAGGCGGATTCAGCTCTACAAGGAAGTGGTGGTGGAAAAATTAATAGAGAAGGAAAATAAATCTTTTTCCTTTGTTTGCAGGCAAGGAAGGACTATCTGGCAACGCTTTTCCCAAAAAAGGGTTATTAAAATAAGGCAAAAGTCACTCTAATGATTCTTAGACGGTCCAATTCGCCAGCGGTCACTCGCTGTCGTCTCTGCGCAGAATATTCAATGTATCGTCCAAAACTTACTCTTAAAAATACGAGCATATTTATTCCCAAACATGGAAGGCAAAATGTTTACTCTTTGTTTGAAACGCTAATAATTTATCCATATAAGTTAAACTCGCCCCTGAAATCCCATTTTACTTGAATTTAAAAGCAGTTTTAATTAAGTGACACAATGTGTGTCCCAATTTATAACATCAGTACAGAATGCAGACTGCTCTCAGTGCAAAACATTGTTTTCACCATGCAAATGGGAACATGACAACAATAGTCCCATTGACAAATGCATATGAAATAAATCATATATGAGAACTGCGGAAATGAAATCAACTGAAGAATGATACTCGCAGTTGTGAACGCAATTTATGCAATAATTGAGTAAGAAGGAAGAAAAAAATATTCAGGATTTCCACGGGATTTGAACCCGTGACCTCGCGATACCGGTTCGATGCTCTAACCAACTAAGCTATGGAGCCACTGATAGTCCCATTGTTTTCTAACCCTGAAAACAATGATCTGTAGTCTGCATTTTGTACTGTTCACCAATTTATACATGAAGGATCAACAAGACATGAACATATTCATTTTTTTATGAAATAATACTAGCTCTGAGAAACCGGGGATCAATCATAGAAAACGTAACACACCGTTTTAACCTTAAACCACTGAATTGTGACCAAAATACTTACAGTGCATACTTAAAATTTTAAAGTTATCTGATTAAAATCTGAATCACTCTACTGAAACCTCGGCCACGCTTGTAAATAGTTAATTGGTTCGTCTCCGTCCCGTTGGGATTCTTGACCCTCGGATGTACAAGGGGGGGTTCTCCCCCCCCCCCCCCCCCTCTGAGGTTTCTTAGATTTTTTTAGACGATAAAACATCAGCACCTGACGTTTTGAGTAGCTGTTCGTTTATTCCTCGCGCCCATTTTGAGGCAAGTTTAGTGAGCGTCGGTTACTATGGTACACCTATCCTTATTGTGTATATATTATTAATTAAAATTAACAAGTGTAGCCGTGACTGATTTAAAAACGTTTTTTTGATGAGTATTAATTAGAGAGATTTAGAGTTACGTTTACGGCAAAGCGTGGATTTGTACCACGTGACCAAGTGTTCCCTTTACTTCTCGTTTGCTGCTAATTAAATCTACAGAAATTGTTAGTTTCAAGTTAGTTTTACCCATAAGAATTGCTTTGAGCTATATTCATTTTATCTGCATGTTTTCTATTTTGAGAAATTCTTAACTTGAATTTGCTGAGGTTTGCCGTTCGCCGTTAGCGTGGCTCTAAATTTCTCTATTCAATATCTTCTGAAAAAATGACTAAAATGAAAGCACGCTTTTTTACCAAATGCCCCATTGCGGACATTCCTCTATTAAATAACGAACTCCTTTCTTTGGGGAAATCCAGATATATACACCCTATTTCAGCAGTTGTGTTGACATCAAACTTTCAGCTCATCCCTGTAAAGAAAGTAACAATTGAGGTGAATGATGATGTGAAAAATGGCAAATAATATATTAGACATATTTGTTTTTCATGAAGCTGTTAATTATTGATCAACATATAGAGCTAGACAGTACTCTAAGAAAACAAAGGCAGCTTATTGCAAAATGTATCTTTCATATATATTGTCCCTAAATTAATTAAGAATTGAGAAAATTAAGGGTTATCTAGTGTTTGAATGATTTCTAAACGATTTGCTGGGTAGGAATAACATGTGATTGTGTGAATCTATTAACGGTACATACTTACCACACCTATCCTTATTGTGTATATATTTCTCTTTTTACCAGTAATTATCAAGTCTGCCAATGTTCTTACATTTCGAGTTGAAAATAATAGTTCAGACTTTCATTCTTCAGCCTTCTATTTCTAGGACCCTTAATAAGGAAAAGCAAGAAAAAAGTAATAAAAACTCTCTACTTACGATTTTCTCAACGTTTTTTCTTCAATTCAATCTTAGCATCATCACCAATCAGAACAAATGGAGCCCAGTACCTCGGGGCAGAAAAATCGTGGGAGTCTCGAAGACATTTCATGGCCGTCTGAAGAGCAACACTTGCACTTTCTCCACTTCCAAGTTGTTGGTAGAAAGACTTCATAAACATCATTGTGGCTTCGTCATCGATTGCCCAAAGCGCCGCCAGCACGGAACGAGCACCAGCAAACAAAAAAGCACGCGCCATACCGACCACACCCTCAGGCGATACCTTTCCTTGACCACTGTGGGGGCAACTGAGCACAACAAGCCTCGCTTTCAGCCTAACAGCTTGTATGTCAGACATTTTCAAAATATAGTCCTCCTCCGTAGGAGGCTTGGATCCCGATTGGGGGTTTGGAGCCAAAACAATTTCTCCAGTCTCCTTCCTTCCGTGGGCTGCGATGTGAACCAAAGCAACTGACGCGATTCTCTGAAGTACCGCTTCTTTGGTTGCATCTTTACCTGTTAAAGGTTGACTCTCTAGAATTTCTCCAATCATCTCCACTTCCATTCTTGCGTACTTCCGCTGCTCATAAATGGGGTTGCCCCATTTATTTGTAACTTTCTCCAAACATGGGTCTCCGACAATCAAGGCTCCACTTTTACTGTGGTATTCACATGGCGAATTTGTGATGACTTCCAAACTTCTCAGTGAGGGAACCATACGGATTCTTAACGATTCTCTTAAGGCTGCCCAGGGAGCTAAGCACAAAGCACCATCGGGGACTACAATTAGTTCATCACCATCAAGCAAGTCTTCAATGGGACCAAGAACTGCGTCATATAATGGCTGTAAAAAGTCGGTGGTCTCCTGTGATGGCTCCGATGTTTGATCGTCGTCTCGAGTACTTGAGGGAGTTGAGTCATCACTCAGCTTATCCATTGACCGATTTTCGCATCTAATACCGACGCCATCCCTAATGTTTTTCAAAACAGTGTCTAAAAGGAGAGTAAAGGAATCTTTGTGTTCACAACCAGTTTCTATCTCCTTTTGCCTAAGAATAGGGTTTCCCTCTTTTCCCAACACCCAGATATTGACTGTTTTCGAATGAAGGGCCAGAAAAACTGTTAAAGCAGTTGTCTTCCTTGAAATATTTCCGACTTCTTCTTCTGATTCAATTGACCTGCGAGAAGGTGATGTAAGGCCATAAGTTACTTTTAAGGCATCGAGCAAAGCCTGTGCCCGTCCCCTCTCAGCAGCGTATAAGGCCTCATCATTCCTTTCAAGCATTACTAAAACGTACCATAAATGAGTATAGGCAAATTGATGTTGCGTACGGAAACTTATTTTCAATTCATCTTCCGTGATAGAACTGGCTCTAATAGTGTCATAGACTTTTACACTGCATCTAAAATGTTCTAAAGCCTCATTCAAGGAATATGAATACAAAAAAAGATCGACCAAGACCGACATGGGCACACGCTTCTGCCTTCCTGTCACCGATTTCCTCGGCAATCTTCAGGTGTTGCTTGTAACACTCTATTGCTTCCTTGAAGTCGTGGAGATGTGCATAACAACCTCCGAGGTGGCAATAGGCATGTCCTTGTCCATCCCTGTCACCGATTTCCTCGGCATTGCTCAGGGATTGCTTGTAGTACTCCATTGCTCGTGGCACGTCGCCGATGGAATTATGAACTTCGCCGATGTTTAAATAGGCATGTCCTTTTCCTCTTCTGTCACCGACTTCATTGGCAATGCCCAGCTGTTTCTTGTGGCACTCCATTGCTTGTCCGAACTCATTAAGTTTGAGATAAGTAGCGCCGAGAACGGAATAGGCTTGGCCTTTCATTGCCCTGTTACCATCTTCCTTGGCAATGATGAGGCTTTTTTTGCTGTACTCTAGTGCTCGTTGGTATTCGCCGAAAACTAAATAAATATTGCCGAGAATGCCATAGCCTTGCCCTTGCCCTGCCCTGTCACCAACTTCCTTGGCAATGATGAGGTATTTATTGTTGTACTCTATTGCTCTTTGGAATTCATTAAGGCTGCGATAAGCAAAGCCGAGCTTGGCAAGGGCTTTGCCTTGACATGCCCTGTTACCAACTTCCTTGGCAATGCTGAGGTGTTGATTGTGGTACTCTATTGCTCGTTGGAATTCGCTGAGGGATTCATAAGCATCGCCGAGATTGCCATAGCCACATCCTTCTGCTGCCCTGTCACCAATTTCCTTGGCAATGCTGATGTGCTGGTTGTGGTGCTTTATTGCTCGTTGGGAGTCACCGAGGGATTGGTAAGCACAGCCGAGATGGCCATAGGCACGTCCTGCACCTGCTCTGTCACCAACTTCCTTGGCAATGCTCAGGCTTTTCTTCTGGTACTCTAGTGCTGTTTGGGAGTCACCGAGGGATCTGTAAACACAGCCGAGAGTGCCATAGGCACATCCTGCACCTGCTCTGTCACCGACTTCCTCAGCGATGCTCAGGTATTGCTTGAGGTACTCTATTGCTCCATGGAAGTCCTCGAGGAAGTAATAAGCCTTGCCTAGATTGTAGTAGGCATCTGCTTTCTCTGCCGTGTTTTTATTGATTTGCGCTTTTGTAAGACGCTTTCTTTGTTCAGCTATACCTTGTAGTATTCTTTCTGCCATTTCGAAATTTAAGTATTGAAAGTGGACTGTTTCTTTGCAGTAGGGTTTCTTTAGTGGAGCATGGAGGTGGAGAAAAAACAAAAATTGTTCTCATTAATACATTTGTAGCCTGCGAAAACATCCGTTTCCCCTCGCTCTTCGCCGCTGGGGACGTTTTGCGCGGAGGAACTTCTGCGACTCAGCGACAGAAATTCCATACTGATGACGTAAAATCTGTCCGGAATCCGGTCAGAAGCGTTGATTGGTCGACGGAGTAGTTACTTTGTTTAAGCTATTGTTTACAAATGACAGACAAAAGACAAAAGGCCACAAAGGTCAAATGTAAACGCAAAGAATCTCTAACAAAACAGTAAATATTTGTGGAATATAGTCTTCTCTAGAAGAAGCATTTGAGTTTTGCTGGAGCTCAGCTGAGCTCGTTGGCAGATAAGCAAAACACTTTACCAAAATCGACCAGAAGACACGTAAAATTAGACAGATTTATATTTGGAACCCCATGACTACCGGATTTATTATGTAAACATTGATTTGCGTCATGATTATGGAATCATTGTCGCTGAGTCGCAGACGTTCCTCTGCGCGAAACGTCCCTAGCGGCGAAGAGCGAGGAGAAACGGATGTTTTCGTAGGCTAATACATTTGAAGTCTTAGAATATGTCCCCATTTGACAGATAAGACACGATAGAACTTTCCACTCCTTTCTCCCTAGATTTAATCTAACTGACGCATCTCCGGAATTATTCTGTCTGTTTCTATAAATTAAGATTAAAATACTCAAAAAGTCATCTTTGTGTATCCCACCTAATTATTCAGAAAACAAAGAAAGGTTACATTAAGTACAAAAACTAATCATTTTTGAAACCTGTGATGCCAAATGAAAATGTAGTTAAGAGCTTCTGCCTAAGAGAGTGTGTTAGGGTTGCACAGTAATGAGAGATCCACATTTAACACAAATTATCCTGAATATCCGGCATTGCTTGTGTGAGGAGGGGTAGGGGTGAGGGTTTTAGGGGCGGGGGGGGGGGGAGAAAGTGGAAGAGAGACGCGGACAAAGGAGACAACGAAGGGAGAGAAACACAAATCGGCCAAAACAATATTGTAGTTGGATGTTTTGCTTAACATGAAACAAACATACTTTGCTTCGCGGTCGCAAACCGGTCTAATTATTATTAATTATTTCTAAGTAAAAAAGAGAGGAAAAAACTACAGCAGGAATCAAAATGAACCTTGCAGAAATATCTGCTCAGGAAAATTCCAAGTTAAAGGAGATTATTTCTTACCTGAAAGATTTGATATCTGTGAAGAAAGTTTCGACGGAGTTTGAAGTGTTCTCCAGTGGTTGGATTTAAATGCAGAGGACTATCAAATATATAGGGTGGCCGATAGAAACTAAAAACCACAACAAAACAACAACAACAACAAAACTAGGAGAGAACAAACCCAAAACAGAAAGACATAAGACAAAACGGAAACCCAAAACAGAAAAACACTACCAGGAAACAGAAACACAAATCCCAATACGGAAATAAGCATCCCCAACCGGAAACGCACACAAAAAAATACAAAATTAAACCGCAAAATTAAACTGAAACAGAATCCAAAAATACAAATAAACCATAGCCACAAAAGACGAAAACAGAAACAAGGAAATAGTGTAAAGCTATACTTTCTCATGTTTCATCGTCTTTTTTTTTGAACAGGCGTTTTACGTTTTTTCAGGGAGACCATGATCGCAGGCTATTATTATCTAGGAACATCAAACTGTAAATCAATCTCGTTCCCATGCTATCTCTTCTCTTCGTCGCCTTTCGCTCCAGGTGTCTGGTAATTTCGTCTTTGAGGTCTCTGGTCAATTTTAGCCCGCCGAGGTCTTCACGCGAGGACCGGAAAGCAAAACCACCTAAGACAATATTAAATATGTGTGGCAACTGACAGGTTTTTTCTACATTTATTTATTACCCTTCGATACTTTTTATTTTTATTGTAATTTGTTTTGTTACTTACTGACTTTTTTATTTATTTATTCTTTTACTTTCTGCTGCGTATTAATGTTGTTTATACTACTACATGAGAAATTTCTTCAATTTGATTGGCTTAGGACAGTGGTATTTCAGCTTAATTTGAAATACCTACATGTGAAAATTACACACCTTTTGTGGGTAGTAGTGTAAACAAATAATAGCAAGATTTGTAGTGATATTTGGCGTAATACCACTCGTGATATTTCAAAATTGTCTCAAATTTCACTTGCCTAGCGGCTCGTGAAATTACGTGCAACAATTTCGAAATATCACTCGTGGTATTTATGCCAAATATCACTACAAATCATGCTATTACCTATACTAATTTGTTGTTAATAAAATAAAATTAAAAAAAAAAAACACATGGGGTCCGTTTCTTGATCGTCCTGGTACCTTTTCTAGTCCAAAGCAGACAACCTAACGTGAGACATAACTACTAACGTATGGCGTTAAAATACAGAGATTGACTCTGACTGAAAGTCAGTTGCTCGAGATTTAATACGCCCGACGCTAGCGAAACGTCATTTGTAAAACTATTTGGCGTAGTTTAAAATTTGTGGGGGTTATTTTAATTGGCTAAGTTGGTCAAATGTAGGCAATTTTCCGTGGAAATGAATTTTTAGGGAGCACTGACATCAAAGTGCAAATAGAGAAAAATAAATTTGTCTTCGGGTTCTTATGTCCTCTATATAACGTAGTGATGGCGAATAAATTTACAAAAACGTGTGATGCATACGGCAGAGTTATTGTTTTGTTCATTGAACCTATGTCAAGAAAATATGCGAATGAGGCGCCATTTATATCGAGAAAATTTTTCTCGGTGTCACCCTCCCAGCCCGAGTCAACTTAAGCAAGTGTTAATTATATGAGAAACAGTTGACCCTCTTGCCCGAGCTGAAAACAGAGCTTGCGCATGCTCTGATTCTCTCGTCTTGGCCGAGTTAATGATCCGGCTGGGCAAGGCAAGTGTTTACTTGGCGAAAAGTTGGCTTAGCAAGGAGCGTGAACTTACCGTCAAAAAAAGGGCACTAACCGAGCCCACTATTTGTTTCTAGTGTAATTAAACGCCAAGTTTCGGTAAGGAAATGTTGACTCGCCAGGGGTAGCTAGGGTAGGCGAGTGGCTCTTCTACCCGGGGCGACTTTTCTTCACTGAAAAGATATAAGGAGCGACCTTGCAGTTCTTGGAATACATCCCGTTATGGGTTGGGAAAACAATGAACAAACAAAGTTTGGAACCTAGCCCGAAAACAAAGGAACTGCGACCCACAGGGGTCTCTTCTGAACTGCTGCAAGGCTACTTGGGCCACAGGGTCCAATTGCCTTTTACGCGATGACTTGTTTTTGCTAGTAAAGGAATTCCTTTCATTTTTTCCTTCATATTTAAATTTGTTAATCTCACTGAGATTTAAAAACCAAAAGTCTTAACTTTCGCAAGAAAGCAAAACCCTGAGGAAATCTGGTATAGTAAAATGACGCCATCGTAAAAACGGCCTTTTATGGAATCCTTCCGAGAATTTGGCTTTCTAATGCAAATTAAGGCTTCTGAATATGAAAGAAATGAAAAAAAAAAAAACGAAATGATTCTGGTCGTATTTGTAGATTGACACTATCGTGAAAAGCCCCGTCCACACAAATCCGGATATTTTTATGGCGCATTTATATCTATATTTTCACATGAATCGGCCTTCCGTTTGGTATTCCGTCCACACACGAAACCAGTGAATCCTCTCACCGAAACATTAGGATGATTTTGCAACAGAACGGGAGCGTCAGTTGACGACGGGAAAGCGCGCGGAAAGGACTAAAAACGACTTCCGGTGCCCGACTTGCTTCTCTGCCATTAGTCAAACCCAGGACAACTCCTGGTCAAGCCAGTTGTTTGATTTGCTCGCGGCGTCGCCGTCATCTGTCGTTCCCGTTTTATTGCGCACTAAATCAGCCTACTATCTTTTTGAAACCGGTCTCCGGAGTGGTTTAACGCCTCGTCAGCACGAATCCAGGTAAAAGGATATGCAGTTTTAAAAATTAGTCTTGATTCGTGCAAACGAGTTCTAAAACAGTTCAGGGTAGCTTTTGCTGGATCAAGTATTGAATGTCCTTGTAAACCACGCCCGCAGTTTCTTCCACCTCATTCAAAAGTTCATGGCGTCCATTTTTGTCCACCTACAAAGCAAGTTTTACAAGCAGTTGAGTTAATAATGAAATAATAGGTAGATTTAAAAATGAGAACGGGAAGGAAAATTGGCCGAAGAGGGAAAACAACATATCATTCTTTAGACTCCCGTTTGGAGACGAAAATTGAAAGATGAAAGCATTTGCTCTTTGGTGATTATTTTATAAATTCTCATAACCTTTTCCTTTTGAAAATGTGTTGATATTGATTGGAGAAAATTTATATTTGTCACTCCTGGGGCTAAAAGGGTTAAGACAAATCACAAGTGTTGTTGGGATAAGTTCACAATGATTACGCTTAGAACAAGGCGGCCGCAACTCCTACCCCGAGCAGGGCAATATCGCCACATGAACAAACGCCGTTTTAAGACCGCCTCTTTCTGCCCTCATGATATACCGTCAAGCACCCTAACTACTCGTCGAAAGTCATTGGCATACTTTTCAACCTAAAACAATAGTAACAAACAAGGTGCATTGTGTTATTGAAGTCCTAGACTTGCCACAAGTCAAGCGCGTGAGAGTAGAAGGCGCGAGGGAGCCTGGTACTCAACAAAATTCGACTTGCTGTAAGACTTTTGGTTACTAAATGGATTGTGCAAAGAATTGAGTGACACTGAAATTTTTATGGGGAGGCTCCAACCCTAAACAAACACGACGAGCTCCTTTAACGATAAATGTGTAAGGAGTTAGGTCATGGGGTGGTGCCTTACCATATAATATAAAACGTTGTTGAGTAGCTCCCCCGCCCTCTCCCACCGGGGGTATAATCTTAGAACTGATTAATTGAACAGGACAGAATAACCCTCGACAAACCCGCCGGCCACCAATATCACTAGTTCATTGCACAGTCATGAAGGATGGAAAACATGAATTCCTGTCTCACAATTCCGAACGACCTGTCATTAACCATTAAACTGAAAAACTTTTATTCAGTCTCCACTCATAATGTTCCAGTCAATGGTACGAAATGTCGAGGTTCGCGATCGGTTTGAGGGACTGGACACAGCCTCATTCAGCAACCTCTAGAAATGACCGGAATATGTTCGGCATTTTTCGAAAGTCGTGGAAATTTTTCTTCGGAAACGTGGATAAAATGCACACGAAAGTTTCTCTCCTTTGACTCAGGAAAAGAGAGCAGTGTTCAGTTGTGTTATTCGCCTTTTTAGAAACGAGAAGGGAATTTTATTGGAGAAGAAATTTGACCCGCGATTGTTTCTGGGATTGTTACTGGGGTCGCACCGGTCAGCTATTGGCCAATTTTTTTCTCAGTCCCTAGTTAACAATCCCGGAAGTCTTTGCGAAAGCTATTGGCCAATCTTTCCTCCGCTGTTTTTAATAACAATCCCAGGAGTCTTTGCGATAGTTAACTCGACCCAGTTTCTGACTCGTTTCTAAAGTGATGAATTGTATCACCTGTGTAGGATCCCGGCTTAAGACTGATGGATCAATCGGTGGCCTGATCTGATACGAGGGCATTATCCATGATACTATTCTTCCTACACAAGCCTGTAAAATACATGCATTATATACGTTATTTGAGACCTTTAGTTTTTAAGACGAGGACGACTAAGAGTACGAGATTTTCTTAATGCTAAGCAGTGCGCGCATGAGCCAGCGTCATTTTGGCGGGAAAACGTGATAGCCGTCGTCATTCTACTACGAGTTTTGCCGAGAATGTCGTTGTGACGAAAACAAGTTATCAAATGTTAGAAGCTAAGTTTTATTATTTTCGGCCGGGAGAGGGCTTAACCTCCATCAATAGGTAACAGTGCTAACTTTTCTGGTGAATCAAAAGTACAATGGAGCTTTCCGGATGTCTATTTTTCTTTTTGAGAAGAGCGAAAGTCGTACTCCTAGTAGTTCTCGTCCTCGAATCTAAAAGGTCTCTTTTAACCAAGCGTGAGGTCCAGATAGCTGAATATTGGCCAAGTTCGTCTTGTTTTTTGGGTGCGTTTTTATTTATGGAACAAAAAAAAAACTTGACTCGTGATAAAATAATCTCCTATTAAAATAATCATCACATTCCCTTCCCTCCGCCACTAGGACTTTGTAAAAAGTTCGTTTCTACTCGTGATTAATCAGTTATTTATGTTTAAATAACATGTGAATTGAGAGGCAACAGACTATGAAAAATTGCTGCCCCTGAAAATATTTCACATCTAAAATCTGTTTTATCTCACTTTGCATTAGATTTTCTTATGACGTTGAAAAATGGTTTCGTGAAGTGTTCGTTATTTGTTTTATCAGCCAAGGGATGAAAAGATCAAAACATGGCCTCTTCGCTTTCCCGCCAAAGAAAACCCTAATATGGAGAAAGCATTGTTCGATTGGCCAATCGTGTTGTTATATGACTTCAAAGCGAAGTATCGTTTGATTTCTAGAAAGTTCTCGGGCGTTCGCTTAACCAACCAAAAGCCACGCGCGTTTGTATCCGTTCGATAAACCAGTCAAGTCGCTCTTTTTCCGTTCGTTTGATGTTTTTGTTTTTGTTCGCGCGTTTTCATTTCATGGTAAAGCTATGGTAACTCGGACAACAAAATCGTGAAACCTGTTTTACAAAATTGTTGGAAAACTAGTTGAAAAGTGATGTTGCGCATTTTACTACCCACGAATGCAAAAACTAGAGAGAAGTTCTACTTTTTGCATCAAAATCTGTCAATGTTGCGCGTTTTAATTACCGGCCCAAAGCAAACTTGTTTTGAAGCAAGTGATTTAACTCCTGTGTATGGCGTGAGTCCCGGGTAATTTCATCCAATCAGGATTCAGTATTCCTGCAACTTGCAACACTGAATCTTATTTGCTACAAGACAGGTTTGATTTGTGGATAATAACACGCGCAACATCACTTTGCACTTCTGCAGTAATTTGTTACCCGTTTTACCTTACTTTCAGCCTCGTTTTTAAAGTGAGAGTTTTTGGAACTCGGAATGATCTATTATAGCCTGTGATCATGCCGTCCCTTGAAAAAAAAAAACGCCTGATCTCGGGTTAAGATAATTAAAAGACGATGAATCATGAGAAACTATTTTTTTACATTATTTCCTTGTTTCTGTTTTGCGGTTTTTGATCATCAGGTTTGTATTTTTAAATTCTCTTTCAGTTTTGTGGTTCAATTTTGTATTTTTGTTTTGTATGTGTTTCCGCTTTGGGGTGTTTATTTCTGTTTTGGGATTTATGTTTCTGTTTTCTCAGGTACGTAGTGTTTTTCTGTTTTGGGTTTGTTGTATCCTGTTGACGGAACCCTAAGAAAAGAGAAATAGTCTTTGCATTGTGTTTTCGTTTACTATTTGTAGCAAGTGGAACAATAAATTACCGTGCAAGGACTGGCTTCCACTTTTATGCTTGATGCACTAAAAATTGTACCCGCAAAGAAATAAGGTCTCTACATAACACTAAGAACAGCTATTGTACAACCCTATAAAGAATAATGCATAATATTAATAATATCATAACATGAACTTTTCAAGGTACAATCAAACCTTCCGTAAGCAGCCACTCTAAAGGCTGAGACTTAGAGGCCACTTACAGGGGGTTGTCGCTTACGACGGCTTCCTTGGAGTAGATTTCCGGGCACAGCTACTTTAAAGCAGTATAAAATATGTTGCACCGATTTATTTCCTCAGTTCCAAGCTGGTACTTTTAGAAGTTCTTCGTATACTCTGAGTAGCATTAATCAAACACAGCGAAAAAAAGAGATCAGACAAATCGTTAAGTGGTCGCTTTTCAAGAGGTTAAAAACAATGGAAAGTCTTTAAACCGCTACTGAGCCCCACGCTAACGCGGTCGCTTACGGATGGTGGTCTTTTACGAGAGGTGATCGCATATGGATGTTCGACTGTATTTGTGTTTTCGTAATATGTGATTTGACTGCATTGAAGCCAGACTTGAAAAGAGTTAATAATGAGAAAACCTGAAATTCACAGGCTTACTATGTTATCAAAACAAACTGGCAAGAACGCGACATTACGAAACAACCGCAAAGCATGACGGGCTTGGGGTCTTTCTCGTTATTAACATATATTAGTATTTTAGTGATCAGCGCGGTTAGTGGACCCGAGAGCCTACCATCTATACCGTACCTTTAAAAAATGTAAAACAAACAAACAAACAACAACAAAAACAAAAACAAAATTTAAAAAAAGGGGGCAGCGTTCCAATAAAGTTTTTATAACAGTACATACTATTGAGTGGCCAAACATAAATATTGGTATGCCTGTGTTGTCTGCTGTGACTTGGTCAATGTGTTTAAAAACATCTCTGACGTAACAGGAAAAATCTGATATTTGGGCTTTTTCTCCTTCACTCTGACCATGACCAACTAACAGAAAGATTTATTGTCAAAAATTAGCTCTTGAAGGGCTATATCACACTATTCGCCAGGAGACCATAACATCATAAATTGCCGAATTCCAAAAATAATGGTCCAGTTTTGTATTATGTCTCTCTCCCTCCCTCCCATCCCTAACATTTTACGGGCCACCCTCCCCGGGCTCACGAGGTTCTGCAATACATCGATTTCTCAGCTTGTAGTTTTAGATTACTCCCCCCCCCCACCTCCCCCCTCTTCTCGAGAAAGTATGATTAAATGCAGTTACTGTATCGCGGAAGAGATTAAACAAGGGAGGGGTGGGACATATCGTGATCTTGACTGAAGGCGAGGTAGCCTTGTTCAGCTAAAGTATTTCCAAGCCTCTGGTAGCGTGAGCAATGCTCTCCATATCCATGACAGATAAAGACCAATGCTCCATCAAGAGAATAACCACGAAAATCTGTTGATCAGCTACTATCATTCAGTTCGCTGTTTGTTCGCAGTTTTTGTCAGCGATTGTACAGATCCTCAGATGATCCATCCTCGCTGCGATATCGATCAAGTGAGTGGAAGTCGAAGGGATCATTTAAGTCATAAGACGCCGCTGACATATCGATGACTCATCTGGTTTAGGTAGTTCCCTATGTTTATCACGTGGGAAAGCATTCTAGGCCGACACCTCGTCTAGCCCACGTTATTTTTTATTTATTATTTGATTTATTGAGTCACAGAGTTGAGTTGCGCGAGGGTTTTAGCATATTTTAGTTATTTTTCGTTTGTTTTTGAATAATCATTTCGAATCTACCGTGCTTTTTTGGAATACATGCTTAGTAATCATGAAATAGTGGGCAATAACCTTCGTCGTGTAGCCTGCGTAGGGTAGGCTTTTCGGAGCATGAGTCATGGATCCTACCCAGATTTCCTGCAGAGTTTGTTCCTCTACTAGGGTTTTTTTTTTTCAGCAGGTTTTTCTGGCCTCCGTTCTGACAGTATTCCTTGTGAACTGTCGCTCAGCTCTGTTCTAGTTTATCTACCATTATATTTGAATGTAGTAGAAGTTGTAGTTTCACGTATTGTTATTTCTGCGGTGCTCGGCCGAAACAGCCAAGATACATAAACCTAATGGTTTTTCCGATTCATGTTGTACTGCGTAGTGGAGCCGAAATCGGCCGACAAATTCACTCCTTCATTCAAAACCGGAAGTGTACAATTCTTTATCGATGTCCAAATATAGAGGTCCAACGGAAATAAGGATCGAACGTTCTCTCCTACCCTGGGTACCAGTGGTTTTTCTCGCGTACGACAAGGAGCTTTGTGGCCAACATTTCTTGTTTTGTTCCAAAATATGGCAGGAACTTTGATCCACTGGAGCTAGATCGCCTAGCACTCATTATATACTACGTTACACTCATAATACGGGCGCAAGCATAATCGCAAACAGGAAAAAGGAAAACCTTCCACCCTTGGGCTATTGCTTATGTTTGCAGTCGACGCCGTTTTCTGCTTTTAGTTCCCTTTTTTGGGAGACAACCGGAAATACGGCTGCGTTCGCACGTCAACCGGAAGTGATCTTTTTGCATGTTTGCCTGCGGGGAGGGGCTACTTCTCATACATTCTCTTACATGAAATCCAAACGATGTTCTCTCAACTTGCAAAGCAATCAGCAAGGGTCTTGCCAGCGGACAGATCGTTTCCATAAGGAACCCACGCTTTTATTTGTAAACTGCAAATGGAAAATAAATAATATATAGATTTAGCCAGGGCTAAAAACGAAGCTCCCATTAATAAATTTGTAATTTAAATCAAACAATAAACTTGTAATCCCTAAATCAGTTAACTTTTTGGCATGTTGGTTCATGTGGCTTTTGAGGGAAAGGCCACGTGATATTAGAGAAAAAATAAGTATGTGTAATCAAATGGTGACGAATAAAATTAGGGGATAATTTCACGTGCGTTCTGTCCAAATCCTTATAATTTTTCCGAGCCTTTAGGCAAGGGAAATTATTAGGATTTGGACAAAACGCAAGTGAAATGATTCCCTAATTTCAAGAGTATACCATTTGATTACCTATTAATATCGTAGGTGACGAATTACGTTAGCAATCTTGGCTTTTTGATATGTTTATCCTTGATCGTATCGATCGAGAACTCCACTCTCTCGAACGTTTAGAGCTTAAATTTGGCTTAAGTGCAGAATTTTTCGACAAAATACCTGGTAGAATCCTTCTTGATGCGCTCTTTCGTGTGTTCAGGTTTTCTAAGGCGTCTTTTTATGCCCTGGCATCTTCATTAACTTCGTCGCCATCTTGACACTGATACGCACGGAAGGTTGCCATGGCAATTTTGTAATTTCACATGCGAAATTATCGCTGAAATTTCGCGCCAAAATTAAGGAATAATTCGTCACCTATGATATTAAAATTGTAAACAGCCCAGGCCGAATTAATACAGTGAAACCTCTATTGAGGACACCTTCGGAACCTTCCCAAGTGTCCGCTTAATAGAAGGTGTCAACGGCGAACTCAAACTCCTTCAAAATCGCTCATTAGACCGCTTTTGAAGCAAAAGGACGACTGTATACCACAGATAAGGTAATTCAACGTTTATTTTTCATTGATTTATATACATAGTGTGCGATATATCGCTATAGGTAGGCAAACGGTAAATCCAGTACATTTCCTATAAAATAACAATCGGCTACACAAACATATTGTGTGGGCGCCCTGTGATTAAACAAATCGGACTCACGCTACGCAGTCGTCCGATTTTGTCAATCAATCGTATGATTACAGACCGAATTGAACTCCACAGAAACTGACTCCACTCAGTCCTGTTACCATTAATTGTTTAATTTCCATTTGCAGTTTACAAATAAGAGCATGGGTTCCCTATTTCGTCTCTATAAGGGTAAATACACAAAGCAATACAAATCTCAGTGGTAGCGTCAACGCCTATCATAACGAAATAGGCTTCACTTCAGGTTCACGCGTGCATCGCTCTTTTAAGCTCCCGGGTTAAGCACAGAATAAGGAGCCAGAAGGGTCTTCTTTCATTTTGCCCCTTTTTTCAATGTTATATCAAGAGCCCAATGGCGGATGAGAATGCAGGCCATCAAATCATTTCGAAATTAGTGGAAAATATTTTGTAGACCTTATTTTACCTCCATCTTAATACAATGATATGATGCAATTTATATATTTGCCTTTAGGACTTTTTATAATGCAATTCATTGTAAAAAATGGAATTAAAATGTTCCGTAAAGTAAACATACTGCCATAAAAGTAGCCCATAGAAATAAGTCGGAAGAATTTTACCGTATTCATGTTTTGAAACACTAATATTGATTTCATTTCATGCGCTTGACTGAACTGATGACAAGCCAAGCGTCTTGTCGTAGCGTGACTCTGGCGCGAGCAACAGCAACAAACATGGTCACTGGAGCTGCCCACACGAGGAAGCAACTCTCCTCAAAAAATGGTTGTGCTCCTGGATCGAACGGATTATTTAGCTACAGGAAAAAAAATGGAAATAATGTCGCCGAATCTCGAGATGAGTTCGAAGAAACCCCTTTCCATGCCGCGGTGATGACCTATCTCTCCTATTTCTTTTTAATAATTTTCGGTTATTTCCGTGACTTTACGCGTAACCATGGATTAGAAAAATACAAGGCAGTTAAAGAAAACGGCAATGAGGTGAGAAATAATTTTAATTAAGGTTGGTAGTTATATTTGGGGAAAGAGGTGATTTTTGAGTGCTCGTTCGCTTTGACTACATCGAGAACAATGGAAGTGAAACTCTGGCAAACCGGTATTATGTTACATAACACGTTACAGCACAAAAATATTAGTAAAACGCCTTATGCAGATCGATAGAGAAATATTTATGTGAAAAGCAATAATGGCCTCTGGAAAAAGGAATATTGCTCTTAGCTACTCATGTATAATTTGAACAGGTGACGATTAGAGAGTCTTCAAGAAATTTTATAACCCGGCAGCAAGCTAGGAGAACCTCGATTGTATCAGCCGAAGAATCAGTTTAAAATATTTTTGCTTGGGTAAACTAGGAAATTGAAGGTTTGCATTATTTGAATAGTGGTTTGTAGAGAAGTACCTAAAATCTACTTTTCATTTGTTGTTGTTTCACAATACTATTTAAATTTTTTTTCTAAACTTTGAACTTTTGAAACTTTACGCGTGCGCAACAGCGCGTCTGAAAAGTGGCGTGATCGCTAAAATTTATGCCGGCGCGTAAAAGTCACCTACCCCCGGTTGGGAGCGACTCTCGTTTGAAAGGGACGAGAATACTCGTCGCAAAATAGGAATTAAACATTTTAAGTCTGGTGAGGGCTCTGGCGTTATTTTTGTTGTATGTTTTTCATTTTAGTTAATTAAGTTAGATACACGGCATTCATGGAAAACAGGTATAGTTTAGTGTAATTTTGTGGGTTCTTTCTACACAACCCTAAGCTAAACTTGTTGGGTGACAATATTACCTTTCTATTCTAAACAATCTAAGAGAGAACAAAACCTGCAATTCATCTCCCACCCATGGTAATATGGCGGCGAGCTTCCGTCCCTTCCATATGGGAGTCCCCCCGGATTCCAATGAGAAGTGACTGTCATGTTCACCTTATTTAGAGCTGTGTATTTGATTTGAACCCGTCCGCTTATGTAGTTTTTCTAGTTACACTTTTAGGTTCGGCATTCATAAATATCAATTAGTAACGTCGTTTTAAAGTCCTAGTAGTATTTGTAACATAATTATTTTAATCACAGCTATAAAAATGCCGTGCCTGATTTTGGCTTGTTCGGAAAAAGCGGCTTTTGTATGTGGTATTCGATGGTATGCAAATATTTTTTCGGACCTAACTATAACAGAAACACTTCTAAGTTGTGGTGTAAATTCTCATCCTTCAACAGGTGAATCACTTTTTAACAATTGTTGCTCTTTTAAACTGAAACACTTCAAATTCATTAGTCCTTCTCGTTGTTGACTCAGCTATGAGAATCGTTTTACAATTTGCAGCTGCGGCAAGATATCGAAGAGCTTTCAGTTTTCTATTTATAATTACTTAATAGCAAGATCGTCATAGCGAAAAGGAAAAAAAGGATAGTTCCCTCTTGCACCCATGGCAATTAAGTTTTTAAACAACTATCTGCAAGACCTTGAACAATAATACTACGATCATTGATAAAGAGTTGAGAATTCCGTCCAGAATTCTCTTAAGATCTGCTCAGGTTCTGCCATTAACTCTTTGGCTCTCAGATTGTAGTTTTTCAAAATCTGCTGCTATCCTCTTTCCAATTATTACCGTCGCCGTTTACTGTCTCTATTAGCAACGAGTTGAATTCACTCTCGAGGACTAATCGTTCGTCACTGAATCGTACACGAAAATCTCCCGAAATTGTACCGAGCGGAAAGGAAACCCAGTACAGTATATTTCTTTTGTTGTTTTGAATGCTTTTGATGTTGCGTTCGTCGGCAAACGAGAAAAACCTAACGGACGCCAAATTAACTTATGCAATCAATTGATAAAAGCAAATTTTTTCAGGCAATATTTCGATATAAGTTGAATTTTTCTTGCATAATATTTTCTTCTCAGAAGATTGAATGTTGTTAGGATATATTTTGTAGCTGTGCCAAAATTATTAAACAATCCGCTAATTACCAAATAGTCAAAATGTCAGAAAAAACCGTGAACTATCATAGCGTTATATCAGAAATGAGCGACCACAAGACTGAACTTTTCTGAGTTACCAAAGGGTTTTACAACGCTTGCCTGACTTACACTTCACTTAATGATTCGTCTTTGCACGGCTACACGACCCTTAACTAATTACAGAACAATTTGATGGGGTAGGCTGGCATTCATGATGTGCTTGTTAGGTTTGCTTTTGTTATGATGTACATACAGTGTTGGTATAAATACAATGATCACACACAAAAAAAATACCAGCCATGAAAATGGTTTCCAAATTTAAAAAAGGAAAGGTTTTTAGAGAAATGTTTAAAGACGCAATGAAAGAGTGTAAACAGATCGGATCCATGTTCTAATTCTTGGGCGGATAAAGTCTATAAGGTGGGTATATCGGAAAGTACTCGTTTTAATGATGTTAACTGACCAATGAAGGCAAAGAAGAGTAATTAAGCTGAAATGACTTCGAGGACCTTCCAGAGGTCTGGGGGAATAAGAGAACATAAAATGTTGATAATTTCCTTTTAAGAAACAAGGCGAACCGTTGAACATTGTATCTTGAAAATCAAGGAGGAAACTTTAACTATTGTAGAAAGCAAGGGAACAATAGCAATCCCCATTCTCCCCTTTTGGAGCGGCCCTCACTATTGAGGCGCATCGGTATCGTATCGGTTTCAGCATAATCAACCTATCTTATGCAAATGGCCGAGAGTTGGTTTTCTAAATAATGTCGTGCATTTATTTATTTATTTTCCTCTCCTTCGTTTTGTTAGGGTTTTGTACCACTCTACTCTGATTTTGAGAGTTTCTACACCCGGAACATGTATACTCGTGTTAGAGACTGCTTTAACAGACCGATCTGTAGCGTTCCAGGTGGAGAGATAGACCTGCTTGACAGGGAATCAGAGGACTGGAACTGGACCTTCAGGTATGGTTACCCAGGAGCTTGTTAACAGGCTCTTGACCCCTCGCGCTGAAACTGGGCCTAGTTGGGCAAAAAGTACTGGGACTAGTTTGGAATGGACCTTAATTTCGGCGCTTTTGATTGCGATCGCTTACTTTTTGCCGTATACAGTCAATTATTTCGGACACCCTCAGCTCTGCGATCGCGAATCGTTGTGCTCCATTCCCCACCTCAGAAGCTCAAGGGAGGATGAATGCAAGCTTTAGCTGCAGTGATTTCTGGGAACGCCTGCTTAGTTATGATTGGTTGATAGTATTCAAGGCAACCCAACCAATCAAAACTAACGCTTGTCCTCCCAAACGATTCCAGAAATGGTTGCGCCGTAAGCTTGTACCCATTCCCTTATCGTTTCTGAAGTGGGAAAGCGATCGCGAGAGTCCGTAAGTAAAAATAGGGCCTGAGTAGAATTTGCTTAGAGAACATTTGCATTAGAGAGGCATGGCACATAGTTGTAAGCCGCTCGATTGATGCGCAATATAGGAATCGTAAATCCAGCCAAAAAGACAACCGGATGCGATGATAAAAGACGGATGAATATCTTTTTCAAGTTGTTTGTTAATGTTGAAAGAGAATAGAAAGAAGCTTTACATAGCTACGCCTGGGGAGCTACTTAACATGATTTTATATGGTAAGGCTCTACCTCGAGTTCTAACCCCTTAGTAACCTTTTATATACCACTTTTGGCAAAAAATAGTATCCCTTTCGTGTTCCTTCCATAGAAAAATGGTGCCCATTTCAAATACCTAGTAACAGTAAGTCTTGTTTTCATTACATGCAGCGCTTAATATTAAATTAAATGATACGACTGTAAGGTGCGTCTGTTCAAAATATTTCAATTAAGGGTCTTTTAAATACCAAAATGACAGATTTTTCTACACTTTGACCGTATAGGCCATCATAGGGAGTACCCCAACCCGTAACTTCGCCAGCGGGAGTACGTAATTACAGGAGTGTTTTTCAGTCAAAAATCTGTAATGGTCCATATTATTGGGGTGTCTGTAATAACGAGGTTTCCGCAATGCGAGAGTTCGGTATACTTCACCAAGGGAGCTACTGTGTCGCAAAACGACAGCAGTTAGGCCTCGGCTGATTGTGCTCCTGAAGAGTGGCAAATTATGCAGAAATTAATGTATAAGTCCCTAGATTTCCAAATTATGCTCACGAGTTTCTGTTACTTGGCAGTGCAAAAAAACTTTCAGAAGCATTTCGCAAATAAGTGCCAAGATTTTCGTCTTATGTTCGATGACGTTCCTTTTTCTTTAAATTCACAGTTACCCTGGAACGAAGACCAGGGCGTTGAATCTTGCATCATACAACTATCTTGGGTTCGCCGAGAATTCTGGGCCATGTTCAGAAGCCGCTGACCAGGCGGTACGCAGATACGGTGTTGCGGGTTGTAGCCCAAGAAATGAATATGGTGAGAGAATATTTTTGCATTGAAAAACTTTTGAACTTTTCTTTTAGCATCTATTCCCGATGGTCTAGCAATCGTGCCGCCGTTCCGATATTTTTGTTCGACTTTGTAAAAGATATATGACGACGAAGTAAGATCCTTTTCTTATCTCATTTACGTTACAATGTTAGCCTGTGGTCTGAGAGGGACACCTTGGAAACTTGATGAGCATAGCGAAAGGTTCCTCTAGTCAGTCACGATACCTTTCGTTGGCTAGTCGGTCTACTTGTTCTCACGATCAAAACTCGTGGCATCAGGCCTGATCTGGGGTATTAACGTCGCCTTTCGCTCGCATAATTTTTTCGCAAATTTTTCTAAAACCGCCTAAAGTCGCCTTAAATAAAAAAAAAAGTCGCCTAAAGTTAAGGCACCTTAAGGTCCCATAGTAGGCCTTGGTACCTGTTTAAAATGTTCACATGCGAGTCACGTTTCACGTGCTTTTTGATAGAGTCATTCTAAATAGGTAACTTGGTCATTATAACATGAGCAACGTGTCCCCGACAAAGGACTTATACAGTTCCCATCACAATTTTCCCTAGCTGTCTTCTCTTCTTCCTTTTTTTTTTTGTAATCTGTGTGATATTTAAATTCTTATTATCAGGCACTCTCGCCATTCACAACGAGCTGGAAGGCCTGGTTGCACGGTTTGTCGGTAAACCTGCAGCTATGGTGTTTGGAATGGGATTCGCCACCAACTCCGCAAATATACCCGCCCTGGTGGGGAAAGGAGATTTGATCATCAGTGACAAGCTCAACCACACCTCCCTCATCTTAGGAGCGAGACTTTCAGGAGCTAAAATTAAAGTCTTCAAACATAATGGTAAAATGAATTTAATAACTATGTCTGGTGTATAACATTCGATAAGAATTAGTAAAGCGCCGTAGATGGTTCGATAAGAGCTTTAGCAACGGCGACGGCAACGAGAACTGCTAAAAAGCGAGAGGTTTAGATTGGCAAAACAACATCTCTGCGGCCGAGGAGGATAACACCCTCCTTGATCTACAGTTTTCTTCAGATGATATTCAGCCTCATTCTTATTATTCATTCAAAATAATTCCTAGTTTAAAAACAAGCTAAAACATGCTTACCTTCATCAATGTTAAGTTCATCTTCGATAGTGCACGTTTAGGAGATAAAGGTTAACTTTGTTTAGTTCTGCAAATATTTTCCAAATAGCAGATGTCGTTGGTCGAGTTGTCTTCTTGCGGTTCTTGCTATGTTTTTAGCCAATAGTTCACCTATTTCATCCTCGTGAAATGAGTGAAATGTTCCGCCTTCGGACTTCTCGTTCTTGTACTTTATAGGTATTTACTACCAAAAATCCCAACCTCGTCCCCAGGTCTTCTCGGTTAACCGTTCAATAATCTGGCGATTTTGCTGTACGATTGAGGTCATCAGTTCACATATCGCAAAATTCTTCCAGATTTGGTCGACAGTAGCTGGTTATGATGAATTATACGTGGAATTCAATCAGAAACGGAGAAATATTGTGAATAAATGATATTCCTATTTTCCTGCGCTCGGTTCTAGTAGCACGCTTTTAAAGCACTTGGAGCTGTAGCATTTTTCTCGTTTCTTTTTCACTGTTGAATACCATGTTTTCCGATGTTTAACACCCGTAAACGGAACTCCCTCGCTTTACAAGTATTCAACACCTGAAAAGTGCGGTGAGGGGGAGCGATATGTCCGCTGTAGCCTGTTTGCGCCTTTTGCATTGTTTCCCAAGCAGCCGATTTTGTCTCGTCGCGCAAAGGTCCTCCCCAAGGGAAGGGGGAGGAGCGTTGGGTTACGAGACAAAAACGGCTGCAAGGGAGGCTACCCATTGCACAGGTTGAGCACAAGACTCAACTGCTAAAGTCTGATTTGCGTCCTGATTGGTTCAAAGGGGGAGGGTGCAACTTGAAATGGATGGCTTAATATTAAACAACCCTACTCTCCGCGTTTATTGCTCAGGCAACGTCGTTTTTTATATTTTCTTTGTCTTCAATACTTTTCGAAGATATGAAGTGTTTAGAGAAGACCCTAAGGGAAGCTGTTGTCCAAGGACAACCAAGGACGCACAGAGCGTGGAAAAAGATTTTAATAATTGTTGAAGGAGTTTATAGGTAAGTCTAAAGGAAAGTTGCTTCGTCTGCGTCGAACCTCGGATGTCTCTTTCACCATGTGTAATTAGAGATATGTCCAGGTTTACTCTGTTTCGGAATTTACATTCACAAAATTTTGCTAGAATGTTACGAAAATTGCGAAATAACGAAATTTTGTAAGGCCGTTGACGAAAAGTGACGAGGAACTATAAATAAGGCCAAATAAGGCCCTTGACGAAACAGGTGTGAAATTAACCCAAGAGAGTCCCTACCGTTACTGCCCTACCTTTGAAGTTCCCCGCCCTTTCTCTGTCATTTGGCTCGTTTCGTGCAATTTCTTGAGGTACCTGTGGAGGAGTCTGATGCTGCACAATGTTGGCGCATTCACAATTTCAACACTAGTCACTGGAATCTAACCCCTGTTGTCTTTTGCGTGAAGCTTTTCATAGGACAACCAAATTTTTGCACAGGTACCTCGACCGCTGATCCAAAAAGTCTTGCATTGCTAAGATATTCTGAATTATGAGAATCAATTCATATTAATGAGATGATAATAGAATCGCACCATGCAAGATAAGTCAAGACAGTTCTTGGATTATGGATTTCACGCTATGAATTCCGGATTTCTTGTCAGTGGAACGTGGTCTCCGGATTCCAATTGTTAGCGGATTCGGGATTCCTTTAGCTGAATTCTGGATTTCAAAGCCCTGAGATTCTTTTAGCAAAAGTTTGCTGCATTGTGGAATCCACATTACCTTACATGAGAAAAGAAAATCATATACAATCAATCCTCTTACACACGTCATGTGGCAAACACTGCAAGTTTTGGCTTACGAGGCATGCAAATTCACATCCAAATTTACATCTTCATTTTATTTTATTTTTTAAGCATGGAAGGTTCATTAGCCAAGCTTACAGAAGTAGTTGCCCTTAAAAAGAAATACAAAGCGTATCTTTACTTGGACGAGGCCCACAGCATTGGTGCCATGGGTCCTCGTGGAAGAGGCGTGACTGATTACTTTGGAGTGGACCCTAAAGATGTCGACATCATGATGGGTACATTTACTAAGAGTTTTGGTGCAGCAGGGGGGTACATTGCGGCGTCTGAGGTAAGAGCCCTAGTGGCCCTGCGTAATGTTGGCTTCTCTATAGTGTAACATAAAAAATCCTGTAAACAGGGGGCGGATCCAGAAAGTTCAGAATGGGGCGGCGGGGACATATGGCATTTATTTATTTATATATAGATACAATTTTATTTTTACCGAGAATTCTCTAAAAATAATACAAGATTTCACAGAAAAATGTTTCGCCGCGGTCCACTCTCGGTCGACCTCTAAATCCGTTTGTGGTAAATGGTTTGAACCCAGGAGCGTGTCATAAGTAGCTAAAATATGATCGTCTTGGCGAGTGTTGTCCTGAATATGACTATTGGTAGACGTGGCTGACGTTTTGAAAGCCTGTGTGAAAGTCATTATTAGAGCCTAAGTGAATTGTGACTCGTCAGTGGATAGTTCCATTAAAATCTCGATATTGACCCGATTGCTCAAATAGGTCGCTTTAGGTTTGGTCGTCTGTAAGTTTTGCCACAATGTTACTGGCTGAAAGGTGTGCGTTTTGATCCGTTTTTTGGACTCTTTTATTTTTGTAATTTCGGTCGTAGTATACTCTTTTGATATAGTTGCATCCAGTTTATAATGATTGCTGATTACTATTTTCTGATTCCCCCCAATTTTATCGCAACAACCAAGCGTCCCCCTCGCGTTTGTCTAAAAACTAAATGTTTATAGATTGTTCAACTCCCTTCTTATCACCAATACACGATAACTCTTTTGTACTAGGAGATAATAAACCATATCCGTGGAAAATCCCATAGCGCTACATACGCATCCTTCATGTCCCCACCAGTGGCGATGCAAATTATAAAGTCAATGAAAATCATCATGGGAGAGGACGGTACGAATAGAGGTATCGACATCCTTCCATGCAGTCCAAATACTGTTTATAGAATGACGTTCATTCCAGTTAAATTCTGGATTTGAATACAGGGCATTTAACCTCCGAGCAAGCTCTCCATGGCCATTACGGGGAGTCTTCCCCTCCCGGCTCGCTTCTCTCGCCATAAATGGAGAGCTTGCTACTGTAGCAGGCTACAGAACACTGGAATCGACAATCAGCTACAATCGAGCCTAGTGCTATTCCTTCTGTAGCCTGAGAAAATAGCCGGCACTTCCCGACGCCACCAAGGTGGTTTTCCCGCCAAATAGGGACTTTAAGATCTAACTACGCGGACGGCAACGAGAACGTTAAAAGAAACAAACAATAATTTCTATAAGCAAAACAATAACTTTTCACGTACATCACGCTTTTTTGTACATTTCTTTGCCCGTTTTTGCACTACTACGACGTGAAAATGCATAATTTCGCGTTTTATGGAAGACATAAAAAAGCAACGACGAAATTTTATTTCTCTTTTTGAACTTGGATATGGTCCCTAGGAATTAAATTCCAGACCGGGGTTCCCCTACATTTGACAAAGTAAGTGGGTATGAATAACTGCGATAAAGGCTGAAAGAACGCAAATTCACTTTTTAAGCGACGTTTTTGTTGCCTTCGCGTCGTCGGATCTTAATGTCCCTAATGACGTCTGAGGGGGAACGCGCACAGAAATTCCATACTGATGACGTGTCACTTACCCATTTCTGGGGAGTATGTCTGATCGATTCAAGAAAAATTTCCCTCGCTGCACGACCAATCAAAAGAACTACCCAGATCTTGGTAGTGGCACGTCATCACTATAGAATTTCTGTGGTCGTTTTATTCTCAGACGTCATTTCGCGGGGAAACCACCGTGGTAGCGTCGCAAAATGTAGGCTGTTTTCTTTAAATGTAATTAACATAATCTCAAAATTCTATCCTAAATTTAACTGGAAGCCAGTGTAATGACTGTAAAACTGGAGTGATGTGTGAAAATCTAGGTATATTAAAAATTAGTCTTGCGGCAGAGATCTGAAGGCGTTGACGTTTTGTTATATGTATGGAAGACCATATAGAATACTGTTACAATAATCGATACGTCCTATTGTTAGTGCAAGAACCAATGTTTGTCTTGCTTTGGTACTTAAATATTTTCTTATACGCCTGACATTTCTAAGATGGTTATACGCGGCTTTACATGTGTTGTATTTTAGTCATCCTGTAGGCTAAGATTAATGTCAATCCTGAATCAGACGATTACTTCAAGTCGTTTTTACTCCCTCAAAGAAACGACTCGAAGTAATCGTATGAAATTCAGGCTATGTCAATCCAAGTTCCTAAATTTTTATCGGCGGAAACAAAGGGTCGGTACACGAGCATCCCCAACTGTAAGACAGTCAACTTGAACCCTTGTCAATTGCTGTCGCGTACCTATAATGATAACTCTTGTCTTATCGTCATTAATCTTGAATTTATCACACAACATCTACGCTCTCGCGAACGCAGAGCTCCATAGCAGAAATAGCTTCGTTAGCAGTCAAGGCACAGTCAGCCGGCTTAAAGGCTAAATGCGTGTCGTCTGCATAAGCATGTACATTTAGCAAGTGTCGTTTGACCACAAATAATTGTTGCTATGAATTGTTTTGTTTTCAATCATACTAGGTAGACAAAGGATTACGGCCTTGGCAGAGAATAGCAGGTAAGCGTAAAATGTCATGAAAATTTGGATACAATTTCACAGGCAGTTTCAACGGTATGAGAAAGAAGGAAGGTCCCGAAGACGCTTTTTGAGATTAGCAAAAGTGGTGGAACTAATAGTGGTGGAGATAGATATATGACTTTTGATTCAGTACAAAGATAAATAAAAGCTTAGTTAAAATTTCTAAAGAATATAAATGCTTTAGATTTGAACCTCGCTCTTACACGCCGCTGTTTAACAGGTACTTTAGACAAAGATTGAAAGACATGGGATTTATCGTGTATGGCCATGAAGCTTCAGCAGTGGTGCCCATTCTTCTTTACTTGCCGGCAAAATGCGTGTAAGTCAAGCTTTAACTTTATAGAAGATTTATTTCTTGTCTTATTGAAATGTTGCTTAATGTCTTTCTGCACTTTTGCATGCGTATGCGAAGGTGTTTTTGCATCTGTCCCAAGTGTTGTCACTCACAATCCATCTATACTCTCTTTCAGCGCCTTCTCTAGGGAATTGTTGAAAAGAAACATAGCTGTAGTAATAGTTGGGTTTCCTGCCACCTCCATAATCGAAGCCCGGGCGAGAATCTGTCTCTCAGCATCACACTCGAGAGAAATGTTAGACAGGGTAAGCTAAGGTCTCTTTGCAAGGGTGTGGCTAACTGTACGGACGGTACGCACGTGCATACCAAAAAATATATAATTATATAGATTAAAAAACGAATTTTCTGGAAAAAATAAAATAGATTAAAAAGCACAACATTTCTTAATTCATTTAATTCTGCTTATTTTTATGAAATAATCTTTTCCTAAAACAACAGACTTTTCCTTTTTACACCCAAATTTCGGTTTCCGGAGAAGAAACGCGTGATTTATTAGTGGATCGATACATTCAGAAAAAAAGGCGGGAAAAACGCGTACATATATAAAGCATCAACATGCTGTTGTAAGGGGAGGGTGGGTTAGAGGTATCTGGAAAATTGTGCGTACCTCTAGAATATCCTAGTTACCGCCCTGCTTTGTCATAAATTATTTGTAATTGTAGTTGTCTGCATGCCTTAGCCTTTTGGTTTGTTGTGTTGTCTAAGGATTATCTGGTTGTTTTTTAGGCGCTGGAAGCCATCGATGAAGTAGGTGACATACTCAAGGTGAAGTATTCACGGAGGACACCCACAACATATCAATGAAGCTGAAGTGACATTTAGTTTTTTAAATTGGGCGGAGCTGGATATAAAATTTAATTTAGTGACTAAAAGTTCGTTTTATGTATCTAAAATGAATAGTCACGTGACCAGCATCTATGCAAATTTATTGGACCAAAAGAAAGCGTTTTCATAAAAAAAGTCAACTCCCACAGGACTGCTTTGGAACCCCAACATGGCGGACGTTTCGTTGTCTTGGAACTATGGCCGCCGTGATGTCATGTAAAAAGGCTCTATTAATACCCAAGGAAAATGGTTGGGCGACGAGGGGGATGGGGTCGATCGCTAATGATAGTTGCGCACGCTCGTGTTCATAGTTACTCGTTCATACGGTAACATACACAGCAAGCCAATCTCTCTCAGCGGCAGTAAACTGACATAAATAGGAATGCTCTTAGAATTTCTATGCGATTTTGTTAAATGCGACTCAATGTTTCTAGAAGAAATAAATACCCAAGGAAAATTGTTGGGTGGCGGCGACGATTGGGTATCGCTAATAATGGTTGCGATTGCGCGTGTTCATACGTCGAGCCTGTTTACATGGAGGTGGGGGACCCCAGATAGGTGAGGTAACATGTGGTGGGTCACCCCACCCATCATGTAAACGTGATCAAATTAAAATAAAAGATTATATGGACAGGCGGGTTACCCCACCTAAGCGGGTTACCTCACCTACCTGGGGTCCCTCACCTCCATGTCGACAGGCCCTTACTCGTTCACACGGTAACATATACACAGCAAGGAGATCTCTCCGAGGCTATGTTGACACAAAAGCTATCCGCTATAGTTTGAACACCTCTTCGATATGTGACTCTCCGCTTTAGAGATCTAAAATGAAAAAGTGAGCTTTTTCTGGAGAAAACACGGTGGAAGTGTTATTCAATGAAGGCCTCCCTGGCCTAGCGTGAGTAAAAACTCAAGGGGACTCGGAGAGGGGAACCTCTTGTTTCTCGTACCTCAGTCTTCCCTCCCCCCACCACCGGCTGGAGCTTATCATTATTTCAAACTTTTATTAAATACTCCACAGCGTTACAATACTAACGTTACATGGCATTGCATAATATTGCACTACAATACATTACAAATACAATACATTACATTATAGAGCGGTTTTCACTTGACTGTCGTAAAACCAAAACCAAAGTAAATACACTAGCCAACCAAAGGGCGTAGTAAAACCAAAACCAAACCAATTCCTCAATTACTTTTGACAGTCAAGTGAAAACCGCTCTAAACTTTAACACTAAAGTAACTATACAAAAAAAAAACGTTCGGAGTATACGCGTTACTAGGGTATAGAGTCCAAAGGCAGAGCCCACTTCTTATTAAAATTGTCCATTTCATTTGTTTTAACGCATATAGCCTTTTCTGTTTCATACTTAATTTTAACCTTGGATGAAAAGGCAGTTGTACTTGGAAGAGTCTGATTTCTTCTACAACCCCATCAGTATAGTTTAGCGATCAGTATCAAATAATTCAGCTTAGGACAATTTGTATATAATATTCCGGTAATTGCAAGGCCAGAAAGACGAATTCTCTTGTCAATGTGTAAAAGTAATATTGAAATTCCTTCCAAAACTGCTTGGTGTGTCTGCTTTCGAAAAAGATGAGGTAAAGGGATTCCGAATCCGTTTTGCGTAGTAAACATTTATCCTCTTGGATGCAACCTATTTTCCATAACTTATTATTGGTAAGCAGACGGTTATTACCATCAAGGAGGTGTCTATAAAGTGCATAATCTTAACGGATACACTCCCCCTCTCACCTTGAAACATAAGACAGTTAATTGATAGGGAAGGGAAATTTAAGTTGTTAGTAACTTGGCTTATTGAGGACCTTAAATGGACAGAACGTGTAAATGAGGTCACATCATCATGCTATAAAGTGCTAGCCGCACTATAAGAAAGATCAAGAATATGACACCACAAGATACTAAGAAGTCTCTTGTTCAAATCCTCGTGCTATCCAAACTTAACTTTAATGTCTCCGTGACTTATCCACTTCCCGCATATCTGCAGAAAAGAGTACAACGCGTTCAGAATGCTGCTGCTGGTTTTGTCTTGAATAGTTTCTGCTCAGAAAGGGACGTCCTTGAGCTTGGCTGGCTACCTACACTAGAAAATACGGAATTGAACATTCTTAGAGGGTGCGAATGGGATTAACAGTTATCTGATATTTGGCCAAAAAAACAGTAGTTAACTGATAATTGGCCAAAAAAATTAGTAGTTAACTGAAAAATGAAAAGTGATATTATTATTCATTCAAAATATTTCTCCGTTTCTGATTGGCTAAAAGCACACGCATAAGTCACCATAAACAGCTACTGTTGACCAAATTTGGAAGAATTTTGAGATTAATTATCAACCGATGACGTCAAAAGTGCAGCACAGTTGGAGGTGAATGTACCGTTAACCGAGAAGACCTGGGGACGAGGTTGAATTGTTATGATTGTGAAAAGAAAAATGGCCGAACAGTCGGCGGAACATTTTACTGATTTCACGACGAACTATTGTCTAAAAACATAGCAAGAAGACAACTCGACGGACAACATCTGCTATTTCAAGAGACTATAAAGGGGACAGAGACGGAATCCCCTATATACACCCTATTCCATAGGTAATTCGTCTCGAGTTATTTTTAGAATCGGGATAAAGTTACTTCGCGCGAGGCGTGGATGTTTCGTGGAGGCTTCGCATGACCAAACGCCGTGCAAAACATGTCGGGCGAGAGACAATGAAAGCGTAGAAAGATCGAGAGCAATTTCCTGAATATTGAAGCGAAATGAGTCGGCGCTCACCTGGGAAAAAGGAATCGCTGGACTCTTTGACAACCCGTGAAATCAGTTTAACTCGAAGTTGTCGTAACCTCAGTGCTTTAATAAAATGAGCAATTTCGCCGGTCTATTGAAACCGGTCGTTTGTACAATTTAGGGAGTTTAAGATCCAACGACGTGGATGACAGCTAGAACGTCAAAAAAACAATAGGTTTAATTAGCAAAACAACAACTTCGCACGTGCAACACACTTTTTTGTTTATTTGTTTCCCGTTTTTGCACGACTACGACGTGAAAATGCCTAATTTCGCGTTTTATGGAGGACGTAAATAAGCAACGACGAAATTTTATTTCTCTTTCCGAGCTTGAATATGGTCCCTTGAAATTCAGCTTTAGGAGGGTTCGCCTACAATTGACAAAGTAAGTGGGTAGGAATAATCGCTATAAAGACTGAAAAAAATAAACATCAAACCAGAAATTGCTCTCTTCAAACTGTAAATTATAGATGATCCTGAGAGAATATTTTTGAGTTAAGGATTTCCCTGCTGTACTGTTTGCTCTATACAAGAAAGGAAGGGCGATTCTTTTTTTATTTCGGTTTCGCTGACACAGCTTTCGCAGAAATCTCGCTGTAGTCGTTTTCGCCGACAAAAGGAATAGCAAAATCGCTCTCCGCGTCTTCCCCCATTTTGTTCTGCGTCATTTCGTGAAGGACGAGTGGCTCTCAGCGTGGGTCATCCACGCGGAACACATTCGAGCAATGTGATTGGCTGTTGTCTAATCCTCCTTGAGATCTGTGGTGTTAAAAATAACTCGAGACGAATTACCTATGGAATAGGGTGTATATGGGGGATGCCCTCTCTGTCCCCTTTATAGTCTCTTGCTGTAATATGTTCTTCTATGATACCGCGTTGATGTTCTTCAACACGGTATGGGCGTGGTCTTAGGAGTGGGTGATCACCTGTATCAATGCGATGCCTCACCAGTCCAGTACGTCCAAGTTCCTCTGGAGTTAATGCAAAAATATCTCTGTACTAAGATAGAAGGGACTGCAGTTTCACTTTCTGTTCTGCGTTTAAATTGGTCGAAGAGAGTAGTAGTAGTAACCTTTATTTAACTAGGGTAATCCCTTCAGAATACTTAAAAGTATATCTGTTATCAATAGGAGCCCTAAATCTTAGGAGAGATCTACAGGAATCCACCGTACCTAAAAAGATGGCGACTGGTACATTTACCCACAGTTCTTAGGGCATGAAAACCATAAAATTGCTCATAAAAACGCACAGAAACGTTTTATAAACTTCAAACTTATGATAGGCAATGTTGCTATTACAGGGACGAATTTCGCCCCCCCCCCTCCCCCCCCCAAAAAATATGACTTAATGTGTAATTGGCCGTGTTAGGTTCGAAAGGAATTGTGGTAAAATGCGCAGCCGCCATCTTTTTTCGTACGGTGGACTGGAGAAGCGTCAGCAGTCGAAGGGGGCGGTGTCTGGGCGTGGTCATCAGTAGTAATTACAGACATAGTGGATGCTGAAGGACTAAACAATCCCACGTTGGTTCGGCGATAACTAGTCACAGGCTTATTTGTAGGATTAAGTACTCGAATTGGGATGGTGAAATCTGGAGATAGACTTTCCAGCTGTGAAGCACCACAAATATGGTATCGCTAAACTAATCTGGAGTCAGGTTCAACCAAACCTGTGCATCCTGCTGGCAAAGGAATATTAGGTTTAACTGGAATAACAGACTCAGACATAGGAAGTAAGATGTTTAACCGTTAATTGGACCCTCAGTGCTCGCGTGGCTGCTATGAAGGTCGATGGCATACTTTCATGGGAGCTAAGGAGCCACTTTTTGAAAATCCCCACAACAAATTGGACTGCTGAGCACTTAGACGGGAGAAACCGTGCCCGTGAGTCAACCCCAGTACTCGAGACCGCGAGTGCCATTCCGGCTAAGCAACTTGCGGTTATGAAACGCCACTGATTTCCCATTACTCTCCAATTCTAAACAAGAATAGAATACTCTGAGGGGAATTCGTAAAAAAAAAAATAAAATTAGAGGAGCCTGCTTTCTAAGACTCAAGCTGTGTCGAGAGTTTAGCTGGAAGCGGCAAGAGGCCTCAGTGAGGCCTTGCAAAATGAGGATTCAAAATGAAAGCGCTGTATCTTCGTCATTGCTTTGGAAAAATAATCGATGGAGGCAAGTATGTACTCATTGGCTTAATAACAGGCTTTCTAACTTTCCAGTCGCCTCTCGGACTGCCGGGTATTTAGCCAGTGCGAAAACGTGCCCGTTAGTCACGTGCTGTAACTCGCTTGGCGATTGTAAATGAAGATAGAATACTTTCAGACGATTAGAAAAAGGGATTTCGAACAAAATTCCAAAATAATTCTGACTGCTGGACATTTAGTTTTTTTAAGACCCTTCCCGGCTTCCGGGCATATAGCCACAGCGATATAAATGAGTAGAAAGAATTTTTCCGTAATCATGTTCACTAATATCATTGATTTCATTTCATGCGCTTGACTGAACTGATTGACAAGCCAAGTGGCTTCATTCATAGCAGAGCTCTCTCGCGCGAAGCGCGCAGCGGAGCACCATGGGTAAGAAAATGTGGTAAACTACCCATCCAAGAAAATTTGGTAATCACGTGACCGTACACTGCCCGAGAGACCGTACGTCCGCACCACAGGCATACCAATGTAAACGAAATTCAATCAACAGGTATGGCAACCCAAATCAATCTCGAGGTTATTTTGACGGGAAATCGCATAGCCACCTGCGTCTTGTAAAGCAGAAACAACTAAAGAGTCAATGAAGAGGAAAATGGAAAGCGGAAATTGTCTCTGTATCCGTGTTTTCTAAAGTATTAAGTTTAGATTAATTGTCATGTCCACAAATTTGGAATATAGAGCAAGAGAAACACAGAGAAAAAGAGAAAGTAGGCGGCAGGCCAGCGAAGTTCAACGAGAAAAAGGGCGACAGAGATTTAGAGCGAGAGATAAAAAACAAAGGAGACATTTTTTTGTTGGAAGAACAACATGAAAATTTTGTAACGGCGGTGACAAAATGAGAAATGCTAGCGGCCACCAATGCAAGGTGAAAATGAGCGGCAGTGAAAAAAAAGTGAACGAAAAAAAAGTGTAACTTAGGGCCTGTTTACATGGAGTGGGGGACCCCGGTCTAGTGGGTTTGGTTTCTTTTGTTTTCACGCTCTGGAGGACACAAAACAAAAGAAACCTACCCCACTAGAACGGGTCCCCCACTCCATGTAAACAGGGAAGTTTCTGGAAGTTTCACGTTGTAGTCGTGCAAAACAGCGGCAAAGAAATGTACAAAAAAAGTGTGCTGCACGTGTAAAGTTGCTTTTTAGCTAATTAGACCTATTGTTGTTTTTCACCGTTCTCCGGCGTTGCCTTCGCTGCTTAGCATTACATGATTTTATATTTTGTTTGAACAACTATAAATATTGTCGAGTGCTTCGCTTTTAGCCCTATGTGTGACTCTGGCAGGAGCAACCAGGAAAAAGTCAACAGCAACAAACATGGTCAGTGGAGCTGGCCCCGCGAGAAAGCATCTCTCCTCAAAAAATGGTTGTGCTCCTGGATCGAATGGATTATTTAGCTACGGCAAAAAAGATGGAAATTATGTCGCCGAATCTCGGGATGAGTTCGAAGAAACTCCTTTCCATGCCGCGGTGATGACCTATCTCGCGTACTTCTTTTATATAATTTTCGGTTATTTCCGTGACTTTTTGCGTAAACATGGATTAGAAAAATGCAAGACAGTTAAAGAAAACGGCAACGAGGTAAGAAATAATTTCAATAAAGGTTGGTAGTTATATTTGAGAAAAGAGGTGAATTTTGAGAGCTCATTCGCTGTAAATACATTCTAATCGAGAACAATGGAAGTAAAACGCTGGCAAACCGGTGTTTACATAACACGTTAGGCCATCCCCTTTTTTTATTCCGTTTAGCATCGTTCCACCTACCCAAATTTTTGACATTTCAAAAAAAAAAAAAAAGAAGTAACAACGTAGTTAAACCATTTTTCATTTGAAATAATCCTTTTAATCTGAAAAATGAGCATAGTAACAGTGTAAAGAAAAACAAGAACAAAAACAGGAACATTTTTTACAGTATATTGTGCATTTTGTTAATCCATGATATGTAAATGTTAACTTTTAACGTCATCATGGGGAACCAGGACCTCCTATTCCGAGACTTCCTGTGATTTTTGATTTTAGGTTTTTTTTTTCAATCCGACCGGCCGACCCAATATCAGGAAACGCATTCGACGCTGAACGAAAAAAGGGGGGATGGCTTTACAGCACAAAAATATTAGTAACACGCCTTATGCAGATCGATTGAGAATTATTTATGTGAAAAGAATAACGGCCACTGGCAAAAAGAATATTGCTCTTAGCTACACATATATAAATTGAAAAGGGGACGATTAGAGAGTCTTCAAGAAATTTTATACCCCGTCAGCAAGCTAGGAGAACCTCGACTGTATCCGGTCGAAGAATCAGTTTGAAATGCTTTTGCTTGAGTATACTAGGAAATTGAAGGTTTAGGGACGAGAATACTCTTCGGAAAATAAGAATTATTTTTAAAACCTTAGGGCTCTGGCCATATTTGAGTTGTGTAGGAGACCCCTGACCAAAACAGACAACCAAATAAGTGCTGTAGTAATTTTAATTGTTCTAAAGAAGTTGACAACGGTGTGGGTTCTTTCCGCTTAACCCCTAAGCTAAACCTATTGGATAACAATATGCGCTTTCTATTCTAAACAACCTAAGAGAGAACTAAACCTACAATTTCTTCCCCACTCCAAAGTAATGTAGCGACGAGCTTCCGTCCCTTCCATATGGGAGTCCCCCCGGATTCAAATGCGGATGTGTATTTGATTTCAACCCGTCAGCTTCTGTATTTTCTGTATTTCAGTTTCTAGTAACACTTTTAGGTTCAGCATTCAGAAAAATATCAAGTCGTAACTTTGTTTCAAAGTCCTAGTAATATTTGTAACATAATTATTTAAAAAAAAAAAAAAAACAGGTAGAAAATGCCTGATTTTCGCTTTTTGAATGGATCTCTATTACGTTCGGAAAAAGCGACTGATGTATGTGATATTCAATGGTATGCAAGTATTTTTTTGAACTAACAGAAACGCTTCAGTTGTTGTGTAAATTTTCACTCCTTCAACATGCATATGCAAATCAATAATTAATAACTATTGCTCGTTTAAACCGGAAACACTTCAAATTCATTAGTCTTGTCTTTGTTGACTCAGCTGTGAGAATCGTTTTACAATTTGCAGCTGCGACAAGATATCGAAGAGCTTTTTTTCTTTTTACTTACCAGCAAGTTATTTTTATAGCGAAACGAAAATAAGGATAGTTCACTCTTACACCAATGGCAAAAAAAGTTTTTAAACCACTATCTACAAGTAGATCGAGTTAAATAAATGATATTTTAAAAGGTGCAAGACCTTGAACAATTATACTACGTGAAAATTTCCTCTAGAAATTCTCTTAAGATCTGCTCAGGTTCTTCCATTTTCTTTGGCTCTCAGATTGTAGTTTTTCAAAATCTGCTGGTATCCTCCGTGGTTTACTGTCTTTATTAGCAACCAGTTGAATTGACTCCCGAGGACTCATGATCGTTCGTCACTGAATCGTACACAAAAATCTCCCGAAATTATGCCACGCGGAAAAGGAAACCCAGTTCGGTAGCTTTCTTTTGATGCTTTTGAATGCTTTTGATGTTGGGTTCTTCGGCAAACGAGAAAAACCTAACGGACGTCAAATTACCTCATCAAATCAAGATTAAATCAATTTACAATAGCAGATTTTTTCAAGCAGTATTTCGTTATAAGTTGAATTTTGCATAATATTTTCTTCTCTGAAGATTGGATGTAAATGTTGTATCTAAGAGGATCTCTGTTGACTTAGTTGTTAGGATATATTTTGCAGTTGTATCAATATAATTAACAATCCACTAAAAGTACTTAATTACCAAATAGTCAAAATGTTAGGAAAACAACTATTGTAGCGATATATCAAGAAATGAGCGACCACAAACTGTTTGATTTTGCTGCTTGACTGTAGATTTAGTCTTGTTTTTGACCATGAGTTGTGATGTTTAAATCTGGAAAGCGTTAAGCCTTTTAAACTTGCTGTTGTTCGTGTTTACTGATCTTTAAACCCATGCTGTAACAATTGAAAAGCCGTTGAGGTCACAGAGCTGAAATCTTTTCTAAGGTACCAAAGGTTGCCTGACTTGCATGTATTGATTTGTCTTTGCACGGCTTACACAACCCCTAACTTACAGAACAATTTCATGGCGTAGGCCTTTATGTGGTTAAGGCTTGCTTTTTATTGCATGTAAACACAGTGAGTAAAAATGATGATCACTCAAAGAATACAATGAAAATGATTTCAAAATTTAAAAAGGACAATGTTTTTAGAGAAATGTTTAGAGACGCTATGAGTAGTCATAATAATTAGGGAGTTTAGGATACGGAGACTACGGACTACGAACTACGGCTGGAAGAGCGTTGTCCTTTGTTTGTAGCACTGGGTTGAGTCGTGCAAATATAGAACGCTAAGATTGCACTACAGACAGCAGACTACGAGAGAAGAGGCGGAGAGGGCAACAACACGCAAAGATTTTCTTGTTTTCATCACAGTTCACAAAAATGCAAGTCAGTTTTGCATGTGATCTTATCTTTAGAACAACAAACATATTCTTCCGGCCATACTTGAATGAAGGAAGCAATTACTTCCGCTGAAA
>NC_133207.1:14316821-14331821 GCF_958299795.1 Porites lutea | reverse complement strand
AGTCACGTTTTGCGGGCATGTTGATAGCGTCATTCTAAATAGGTAACGTGGTCATTAACATGAGAAACGTGTCCCCAACAGAGGACATATACAGTTCCCATTTTAACTTCCCCTGCCTTCTCTTTTGCCTTCTGTATTGTAATCTGTGTGATATTTAAATTCTTATTATCAGGCACTCTCACTATTCACAACGAGCTGGAAGGCCTGGTTGCACGGTTTGTCAGTAAACCTGCAGCTATGGTGTTTGGAATGGGATTCGCCACCAACTCCGCAAATATACCCGCCCTGGTGGGGAAAGGAGATTTGATCATCAGTGACGAGCTCAACCACACCTCCCTCATTTTAGGAGCGAGACTTTCAGGAGCTAAAATTAAAGTCTTCAAACATAATGGTAAAATGAATTTAATAACTATATCTGGTGTATAACATTCGATAAGAGTATTAAGTAAAGCGCCATAAATGGGTCGATAAAGAGCTTTAGCAACGGCGACGGCAACGAAAACGGCGAAAAAGCAAGAGGTTCATATTAACAAAACAACATCTTCTTCATGTGCGTCACGCTCTTTTTGTACATTTCTTTGCCGTCGTTGCCCTACCGCGAAGGACTTGAACACGTGAAAACGTGAACACGTGAAAACGATTTAATTTTCTTTTTTTCTGAACTTAGGCCTTCTGCACAGTAATGCGTTTTCAAAAGTTTGCGTTTTCGTTCTTCATCAAAAACGCATCGATCGACTCGCGTTCAGATTACCGTTTTGATGCGTTTTCGACTGTCCACACTAAAACGTTCAAAAACTATAGAACTCTTTGTTGTGACGTAAGTTGAACGCCATGCGCATGCTACAAATGCACGCGCCTGTGATATTTTCGGTCAACGTTTTCATTTTGATACGTTTTCGTCCGTCCACACTAATACGATATATATATGAATTTTGATTTGATTTACTTTCAAGATCATCGATCGATGCGTTTTCGCTAAAAACACTCAGCGGGTTAGTATGGACCGAAGGCCTAAACGCATCGAAATGTATCCAGCATTTGACAAATTGAACAAAACAGAATAAGGGAGAAGTAGCCTGAAGGAGCGCGAATTAACTTTTTTTTGTGTGAGGTTCTGGCGGCTTCCGTCGCCGTTGTAGGTACTAACACTCCCTAACGACTTACGCAGCACCTCTTTAACGCTAAAGTAACTGGTCTGATGTCTGCGCGCTGTTTGGACTGTTTTATCACATACTTGGCTAAACCACACTTGCATATCTTTGCATTACTTAGTAAACTAAAATAGGTCCCCTTCTGGCTGGGGGGGGGGGGGGGGGGGGCAGGGCTAGGAGTAGAAAATTTTCTATTCTCCTGCGCTCGGTTCCAGGAGTAAGCTTTCAAAGCACTTGGAGCTGTAGCATTTTTCCCTTTTTTTCACTATTAAATACCCATGTTATCTTATGTTTAACACCAGTAAACCGTCCTTCCGCGCTTTACAACACCTTAAAAGCGTGGAGAGGGGGGAGCGCTATGTCCGCTGTAGCCTGTTTCAGCCTTTTGCAATGTCTCCCACGCAGCCGTTTTTGTCTCGTCGCGCAAAGATCCTCCCCAAGGGGAGGGGAGGAGCGTTGCGTCACGAGACAAAAATGGCTGCAAGGGAGGGTACCCTTTGCAAAGGTTGGGCACAATTACCCAGACTCAATAGCTGAAGTCTGCTTTGCTTCCTGGTTGGTTAAAAGGGGAAGGTGCAACTTAAGTGAGTTGAAATGGATTGATTAATGATATTAAACAACCCTACTCCCCCGCGTTCATTGTTCAGGCAACGTCGTTTTTTATATTTTCTTTGTCTTCAATACTTTTCGCAGATATGAAGTGCTTAGAGAAGACCCTAAGGGAAGCTGTTGTCCAAGGACAACCAAAGACGCACAGAGCGTGGAAAAAGATTTTAATAATTGTTGAAGGAATTTATAGGTAAGTCTAAAGGAAAGTTGCTTCGTCTGTCTCAAATCTGGGATGTCTCTTTCAGCATCTTAAATTAGAGATACGTCTAGGATTAAACTCTGTTGAGACCAAGGAAGGCCCTTGACCAAACAGGTGTAAAAATCATGCGCAGACGGGTGAGGCGCCCATCACATACGGCATAAGAAAAGGTCTTGCAGAGCTAAGATATTCTGAATCATGACAAACAATTCATATCAATGAGATGATAAAAGAATCGCACCATGTAAGAAACTCCAAGACAGTCTTGGATTATGGATTCCACGCTATGGACTCAGGATCCCAGGTAATGGATTTCTGATTTTTTGTCAGTGGAACGTGGTTTGGATTTCAATCGTCAGCGGATTCCGGATTCCTTGAGCTGAATTCCAGATTAGGAAGCCCTGGATTCTGGATTCAACAAGCAAAAAATTTCCTTAATTCCGGATTCTTTTAGCAAAAATTTGCCCGATTCTGGAATCCACATTTCCTTACATGGGGCGGAGAGAAAATCCCATAAAATCGATCCTCTCACATACGTTATGTAGGAAACACAGCAAGTTTTGGCTTACGGGGGTGCAAATTTCCACCCAAAAACCATCGTCATTTTTTTTTATTTTTAAGCATGGAAGGTTCATTAGTCAAGCTCCCAGAAGTTGTTGCCCTTAAAAAGAAATACAAAGCGTATCTTTACTTGGACGAGGCCCACAGCATTGGTGCAATAGGTCCTCGTGGAAGAGGAGTAACTGATTACTTTGGAGTGGATCCTGATGATGTCGAGATCATGATGGGTACATTTACTAAGAGTTTTGGTGCAGCAGGGGGGTACATTGCGGCGTCTGAGGTAAGAGCCCTGGTGGCCCTGCGTAATGTTGGCTTCTCTATGTAACAAAAACAATCTTGTAAACAGGGGCGGATCCAGAAAGTTCAGAAAGGGGCGGCCGGGACATATGGCATTTATATAGAGACTATTTATATATAGATACTATTTATTTTACCAAGAATTCTCTAAAAATAATACAACATTTCACGGAAGAAAGTTTGGCCACCGTCCACTCGGCTAACCTCTAAATCCGTCCATGGTGAATGGTTTGAACCCAGGAGTGTGTCATAAACAGCTAAAATATGATCTTCTTGGCGAGTGTTGTCCTGAAAATCACTATTGGTAAACGGCGTGGCTCACGTTTTGAAAGCCTGTGTGAAAGTCATTATTAGAGCCTAAGTGCCAGTTGTGACTCGTCAGTGGATAGTTCTATTAAAATCTGGATATTGACCTGGGCCCGCTTCCTCGAAAGGTGGTTAAATCTAACCCAGGATTAAGCCAAATATCAAGCACGAACATGCAATTCGAGGTTACAAAATACTGTTGAGTCTTTACTACAAGGTACAGTAATGATAACACAAAATGTTACCCTAAGCAGCGCATTGGACTGTAAAATACAAAAACGGAAAAAACCATAATCCTGGATTAACGCTAATCGGCCTTCCAGGAACCGGGTCCCGATTGCTCAAGATGAGGTCGCTTTAGGTTTCAGGGTACCCAACGACAATTTTTGGAAAAAATCTGTTCGGAACTGACGATTTGAGGTCTAGAATTTTCGGAACATTTGTTGTTAAATTTCTTTTTTGCCTACCTCTCCTAGGATTTTCGAATTCCCCAAAATGGTATAATTGCCCATTTTTATCGGATTTTTACCCTAAAAAGGTCACTTAGAATTTTCGGGAGCCTTTTTTCTGGCTGAAATTTTCGAAAAGGTAAGTTGTGATCCCTATACTTTTCAGATCACTAGACTTTCAGCTAGGAAATTCGAACAGATGAAAAATTTTTAGGGGATAAAAACATGCCTATATCTACCGTTTATATACTAAAATACGTTCAATAGGCTATGTTTAAGTAGTTTTGAACTATATTCTCGTTGTGTGCCCCTGAGGTGTGGTCGTATGTAACGGTTTTGCCACGACGTTACCGGCTGAAAGGTGTGCGTTTTGATCCGTTAGTTGGACTCTTTCCTCTTCAATTGTAATCTCGGTCGCGGGCAGTATATATAGTTGGTTGATATAGTTGCATTTAGTTTATAATTATTGCTGTTTACTATTTTCTGATGCCCCAATGTTTACTTTTTTGAATATTTTTATTTTATCGCAACAACCAAGCGTCCCCCTCGAGTCTGTTTTTGTTTTTAAATTGTTCAACTCCTTTCTTACCACCAGCATATGATAACTCTTTTGTACTAGGACATAATAAACCATATCCGTGGAAAATCCCATAGTGCTACATATGCATCCTTCATGTCCCCACCGGTGGCGATGCAAATTATAAAGTCAATGAAAATTATCATGGGAGAGGACGGAACGAATAGAGGTATGTAGATCCTTCCATGCAGCCTAAATACTGTTTATATAATGACGTTCATTCCAGTTAAATTCTGGATTTGAATACAGAGCACTTAGCCTACAAGCAAGCTCTCCATTTAGGGGAGTCTGCCCGTTGCGAGTCTTGCCCTTGCTCACTCGCGCGTTCTCTCGCGACTTGCTTCGCTTGCCATAAATGGAGAGCTTGCTACTGTAGCAGGCTACAGAGCACTGGAATCGATAATCAGCCTCAATCGAGCTTAGTGCTGTTCCTTCTGTAGCCTGAGAAAAGAACCGACACTTCGCGACGCCACCAAGGTTGTTTTCCCGCCAAATGACGTCAGAGGAACGCACGCCGAAATTCCATAATGATGACGTGTCACTACCCGGGTCTGGGGAGTGCATCTGATTGGTTGAAGAGCAATTTCCCTCGCTGCACGACCAATCAGAAGAACTTGCCCAGATCTTGGTTGTGACACGTCATCAGTATGAAATTTCTGCAGTCGTTTAATTGTCAGACGTCGTTTTTGCATTTCGCGGGGAAAACACTTTACCAGCGTCACAAAATGTAAGCTGTTTTTTTAGGCCATCCCTTCTGCTTCTTGAATGTTGATTGAGACGAGTGTCCATTTTTGTTCTGTTTACGTACGTTTAAAGGATAATTGTTGCTATGAACTTTTTTGTTTTTCAATCACAGGTAGACAAAGGATTATGGCCCTGGCAGAGAATAGCAGGTAAGCAAATGACATGAAAATTTGGATAAAATTTCGTGGTAAACATTGAGAACTAACTCTACCAAAATCCTTATATATTGGAAACTAGATTACTTAACTTGCTCAAGATATTTAGCCATTAAAGGTGACTAACTAAGGGACTCTTCTTTCATCTCTGCGAGCAAAATTTCTCTCGTTAAATTAAAACAATTTCGAAGTTAGACTAAGTAAGATTTTGTTTTATGTATTTATTTTGCACCACCACTTCTTACGTAAGATTAAAGCATTACATTCAATTTGAGATAACATTCATAGTACCATAATTACAACACAAGATATAGTCTTAATCTTGAATAACAATATTCATAAAATTGGTTGATCAGTTTAGGATTCTGGGAAACTGCCCACCTACCCCTCCCCTAGGTAATATAGAAGGATCAAAACATGTACAGTGAGTGGTGAGAAGACCGTCAGAAGGCCAAAGTTTTCCGGTACAAGAAGGTCCCACCATGATTTGGTCATTGATTGAAATATATATTTAAGACTACAGGGGGCAAAAAATACAAGGGGTGTAGGATGGTAAATACGAGATTCTGCGAGACTGAGAGACCCTGGTTTCAAAATTCGAGACCCAGACTTCTGCTTTTTTAACAATTCCGAGCCCGAGACTCTAAGCGCCCAAACATCCGAGATAATAGTAGAAAAATAGCTATCGGAAGCCCACCAATATACTGCTTTGTCTTATTTTACTGCAGGTTTTAATGTACCACCTCAGTTCGATAAGCTGTATAGTACTCGTGAACTCTGAAAAATTCGACTTCTGAAGGCAAATTAGCAAACGGAAAGAAAATTGACAAAACTGAGACCTGTCGGCAAGAAAAAAATTCGAGGCTCGGAGACGCAAAAATCATCAGAAAACGAGACTTCGAGATCTAGGAAAAAGCTTCCGAGATTTCAAGATCGGGCCAAAATTCTGCGAGACCCATGTTTTTCGAGATACCATTCTATCAGACCCTAATAATACACTTTAGGCAGTTTCAGGGGTATGAGAAAGAAGGAAGGTCCCGAACACACTTTTTGAGATTAGCAAAAGTGGTGGAACTAATAGTGGTGGAGATAAATATATGACTTTTGATTGAGTATAAAGATAAATAAAAGAGTTAGTTAAAATTAAATTTCTAAAGAATATAAATGCTTTATCTGAACCTCGCTCTTACACGCCGCTGTTTAACAGGTACTTTAGACAGAGATTGAAAGACATGGGATTTATCGTGTATGGCCATGAAGCCTCAGCAGTGGTACCCATTCTTCTTTACTTGCCGGCAAAATGCGTGTAAGTCAAGTTAAATTTATAGAGGATTGATTCTTTGTCTTATTAAAATATTGCTTAATGTCTTTCTGCACTTTTGCATGCGTATATGTGAAGGTACGTGTTTTTGCATCTGTCCCAAGTGTTGTCACTCACAATTCATCTATACTCTCTTTTAGCGCCTTCTCTCGGGAATTGTTGAAAAGAAACATAGCTGTAGTAATCGTTGGGTTTCCTGCCACCTCTATAATTGAAGGCCGGGCGAGAATCTGTCTCTCAGCATCACACTCGCGGGAAATGTTAGACAGGGTAAGTTAAGGTCTCTTTGCAAGGTACGCACTTGCATGCCAAAAAATATATATATATAGATTAACAAACCGAGTTATGTGGAAAAAAGCAAATAGATTATAAAGCACAACATTTTTGATTCGTTTTTATGAAATATTTTTTCCTAAAACAACAGACTTTTCCTTTTTTACACCGGAATTTCGGTTTTCAGAGGAGAAACGCCTGATCTTTTTTGTGGATCGATATATTTAGAAAAAATGCGGGAAAAGCGCGTACATATATAAAGCATCAACACGCTGTTGTAAGGGGAGAGGGGGTTAGAGGTATTTGGACAATTGTGGGTACCTCTGGAAAATCCTAGCTTCGCCCCTGTTCTGTTTTAAATCATTTTTAATTGCAGTTGTCTGCATGCCTTAGCCTAAGCGTGTGTACTATAGATGCGATTTCCTTTTGATTTGTTGAGTTGTGTAAGGATTATCTGGTTGTTTTTTAGGCGCTAGAAGCCATCGATGAAGTGGGTGACATACTCTAGGTGAAGTATTCACGGAGGATACCCACAACACATCAATGAAGCTGAAGTGACAGTTTTTTAAATTGGGGGAAGTTGGTTATCGATTTTAATTTAGTGACTAAAAGTTCACTTTATGTATCTAGAAGGAATAGTGCGCTTTCACTCACGTGACCGGCATCTATGCAAATTTATTGAAGCAAAAGAAAGCATTTACATAAGAAAAGTCAACTCTCACAGGACTGGTTTGAAACACCAACATGGCCGACGTTTCATTGCCTTCGAACACCAATATGGCCGCCGTGACGTCATGTAAAAAGGCTCCATTAATACCCAAGGAAAATTGTTAGGTGACGGGGAGGATGGGGTCGATCGCTAATGATAGTTGCGCATGCTTGTGTTCATACTTACTCGTTCATGAGGGGCAGTAAACTGACATAAAGAGGAATGTTCTTACAATTTTTTTTTGCGATTTTGTTAAATTATACACTATTAGAGATACTGTAAAACAAAATGAGTAAGAAGATTTGGGGAAAATATAAAAATGGCAACAGGTCCGGGAGTACAAATTGCGTAGGTTTCTTTTCTCTTGTTTTGTTTTTTGTTGTGTTTTATTTTTCTTTTTGACGAGCTTATAATGTATTTTGAAGTCATAGACCGACTCTCCTGCAGACTTTGGCGAACCTTGAAGTGAGATGAAACATTCTAAATACTCAGGGTTAACTCACAATGGGTAGCCTACCAAGCAGGCCTTTAAACGGGAGGAAGAAGCTAAGGGGTATATCCCCGTTCAACTGCTGAGCACTGATTTCTCCCTTCGAAGTTTCTTTTAAACGCCTGTTACGCTCAAGCTCTGCCGTATACTTCAAGGTTTAGAATGGCGCCAACACGTCTGACACAGCTGCTTAAATTTGAAAAAGTGAGCATTTTCTGGCGAAAACACTGTTGAAGTGTTATAGCCTCAGTGGAAACTAAAGAGGAGTCGGGGTGGGGAACTTCTTGTTTCTTACGTCTGAGTCTACCCTCCCCCACCCATGCCAGGCTTGGTCACAGGCTAGGAATAGTAAGATAATGTTTTTTAAGTTAGTGTTACCAGAACCACACTATCGCCTGCGATTTTTTAAATCTTTTTAAAATTAGTTTATTAAATATTTCCGCATGTTAGGTAAGAATCAACGATGGAAATTCCAAATAAACTCTGTTGTGACATATTCATAGTTGTGAATACTAGTTCTTTGTTTCTAACCAGCCCGGCCTCTTAGAGACTCATGGTTGAAATTTCTCCTCGGAGATTCGCTCTCATAAGCTGCAAAGGAGAAAAGAAATACCACTATTAACCGAGAGTGAGTTCATTACAGGAAAATCTCAAACCGAGGTCTTGCCTTTAGCGAGGTCTGAGATTTCACTGTAATGGCCGAACGGATGAGATAAATATCCTATAGATAAGTGATTTATCAGTGGTGGATCCAGACCTTCAGATTGGAGGAGGGGGGGGAACGCGGTCATCCAGATCCTGAGAGAAGGGGGGGGCGGTCTCGAAAAAAAATTTTTTTTTTTGTCTAAAAATAAGAGGGAGGCCCGGGTCCCCCGGGCCCCTCCCCTAGATCCGCCACAGTTTATTATATGGCCTTTTTAGCGGTCGTACTAAAGAAGTTTCGGTATGCTAGTATTTTCCTTTCAGTTACTCACAAATCAAAAGAGTCGTGGAGCCGTGCAAAAACTTAAGAAATTCCCGGTTATTACAAGAAAATCTTGCCCGCTCAGCAGCCAATAAGAACGCGCGTACTATTGTAGCCATATAATAAATACCCGTAATAGCCAACTTCCCGTTTATGCACAGTAATGATCAACAAACTACTGCACTGTACTTCACTGAATAAGCTTTCCGCAACATGAACGTTTTGTCCTCGAGAACATTTATTTAAGAAAGATTACTTACTAATTCGTAACTGAAACGACTATTTGTTTGATTCTCGCTAGCGTGTTCAAACTCACCCAGTAATTGTTAATCATCTCTCTGTGCTAAAGCCAAAGAAAGCTGGAGACAACATTTCGCTTTTCCCATGGGTGACTAAAAATCCCTCGCTTTCCACAGAGCGATTTTCCTATTACCTTTAAAAATGGTTTCGGTAAGGGTTCGTCATTTGTTTTATCAGCCAATGGATGAAAAGATCAAATATGGCCTGTTCGTTTTCCCGCCAAAGAAAATCCTAATATGGAGAAGGCATTATTCGATTCGCCAATGGTGTTGCAGTATGAGGTCAAAGCGAAGTATCGTTTGATTTCTAGAAAGTTCTCGGGCGTGAAGTTTTTTCACCCGAGCGTTCGCTTAACCAACCGAAAGCCACGCGCGTTGTATCTGTTCGATAAACCAATCAAATCGCTGTATTTCCGTTCGTTTGTTGTTTCTGTTTTGCTAGCGCGTTTTCATTTCAAGGTCATACGAAAATCGCTCGATCTAGTGCGCCAGTGTTAAAGGCCATTTGCTACACTGCCGTGCAGAGAAGATCATTCTGAGCTCCTCCACCTTTAATCATCATTGCGGTCACGCTCATTGCCCCCCAGACACTTGTCTTATTATTCGACTGGTCTAAGAAAAGGTTGAACTAGTAAACAAGTAAAGCATTCAATTGAAACAATTCGAACGTCCCCTTACATTGTATGAGTTAGTATAGCTTATCCCATCAGTAAACACAACTTACTTTTCTTCTTTCATCCAAAGTTAAGTTAAATTAATGTTTTATGAGGGAACCCAGAATGACAGAAAAATCTGAATATTGCATTACTGTCCCAAGGACTTTTGTCCAAGATAATGTAGGCTAACACTTTCTTTTCTTCCAAGTATACTTAACAGCCAGGAGCCACATGAGGGAAACCACTTTATTTACAAATAATTATTGACCAATTAACATAAAATTATACTTACGGCATAGCTAATCTCTGTAAAGTAGAAATTTCTTTTTCTCCCTGAGACACAAAACAGGCAGAATCAAGGAGCATGGGAAGTCGTTTCAATTCATTTATGAAGATATCTAGATGTAGAGCACATGGTTCTAGAGAAGAAAACAAAATAATCATTTTAAATGGGAGATGTGCTAGCTCTCCCAGATAATTAAGAAGTCTTCTGGACTAATATAAATTAAAGCAACATGCAATCTCTCAGTTTCCCAGTACAGGTCATCATGTCATCAGGTTAAAATCAACTTTTTGAGCTCTGTTCAATAAATCCTCTGCAGTTTTTCTGGGCGATTCCAGAAAATATCCATAACATACCACAGTTGGTTTCTTGGAATTCTGAGGGTAAGGGGAGGAGTGGTTGGGAGGGGTGTCTTTGAACTGGAAATGCGAAGGCATGGGGGGATACTTACGATTAGAATTCTGAAGGAGTGGGGGGCTTTAAGATCTGGAATTTCCACAAGGGACAGACAAGAGTGTGTCCCTTGAAAACGCTCATTTTATGGACTTATTCAGTTTGCAAATAAAACACAAACTGATGACACCGCTGACGACCACTGAAGCAGGATACAAGACAAGCATCCATCAATCAGTGACGCTTTCATCAGCGTACAAAGAAAGTAGTGTGCGATAGCCCGGGGTTAGTGGATTTTGCTATTGGGCCAGTGAATTCTGTTTTTAACTTGCCTGACGGACAAGTGATATTTTTTTGAGGAATTTGAATAACAGAAGAACTGTGAAATCAATTATTCTACTTGTCAAAAAGCTTTCAGGGCAAGCTGAAGTCACGTCTGGGCTAGTAAATGCTAGCTTCAGCTCGCCCGAATGGCCAGCTGTAAAAATTATTTTCTTTGCATGCTGCTTTCATGTTTATTTGTAGAAGAAAACCAACAAAATGTGGCTTGTACATCAAGCTCCAGAGGCCTTAATGCTACAAAACATCCTTTTCCCTCTAGTGAAAACAGGCTCATCAAATATTTTGTTCATTCAAGGCAAAACATGCCTGGTCTTTTAACCGACAACACCATTTTAATTTTTGAAGCCCCTGGGATTGAAAGCGAATACTGACCCTGAAGGCTGGAAAATACATTCGATCTAAATATCTTCTGAGTGTACACACATTCATCGGAAGCTAAAGAGAAAACTTCTATTTTTTTAAATAAATTCTGACATCGACTGTGGAACTGCAGGACTGCAAGACTGTGGGAGCACTAGTTACCCACTTAATATTCACATTTCAGTGACTGCGGGAATGCAGGACTGCAGGAGCACTCATTTTACTTAGTTTTAAGTATTTGGCATAATAGAACGCGACTGCAGGCCTGCAGAAGCAGTTTTCAAGTAAGACATTTAGTGGGCCAGTATTCTGCAATAGCTCCTTTTGGTGTAAAATAAGCCATTATTATCCATAATGCATTTTGGATATTCCGAAGCCAAGGTGGGGTTAAATGTGGAAGCTGTTTGTGGTATGGTATGGATATTTTCTGCAATCGCCCATTTTCATGTGTGCGCTCGATGATCTCTGAAGGGAAAATGGAGGGTCTATAAACAGGCTATTTAATCAAAACCTTTTTTATCCTACTAAATGGATGGACCCCAGGGCAGTACTGACAATCTGGTCCATAGCATAAAAAGTCTTTGGGATAGGTTAGGTACCCCTGAGATGTACCATTCTCATTAAGTTTCTTCATTCCTATTGTTCCACCAGTGTACAGGACAAGAACCAAGGAGGTCTTGACTGTGTTGCAGCTCATACTGATGACTGTAGAGTGCAGTTACCAAGGCAACCTAATGAAGGAGGGAAAAGGGTCAGTCCAAAGTCCATCCACCACCCCACCCCTGCTGCCAGCATATGTACTACTACTCTTCCCTTTCACCAGGGGATTCAAATGCTTTCTTAAGTATCACTTCTGTACTTGTGCAGAAATCCCAGGGTAAAGAACTCCCATAAATTCTGGGTCTAGTGTGTGCTGCCCACAGTCTTAAATCCCGACCCCATAAATTAAGGATGAGATAAACAAAAATTGACTCTCTATTTTATGCCGAAACCTGAAAATTAAAAAGGACTCCCTATTCAGGGTAACACACAAACCTTAATAACTGGTAAACCACTTTCCTAATACTCTTGAGAAATAGTTAATTTTTAATGGATGATTTGTTTCTAGTGTAGCTGGCTGGGCTTTTACTCACTTGAATCTCGATGACACAAGTATCAAAGGATCAAACCAGGAATGCAATGCCAGCAAGGGCAAATATGATACCCTATTTAAGTTTCAAGACCCTCAAAAACCATACCCTATCCTGAAAATTCAATGAGTACAATGAGGAATGAGGAGTGTTAAGTAATTAAATAGGATAACTGGAATCAACATTAATATTGGATACGGGTGTATTAAAGTTAGCCTTAAAACCTTTAATAAAGCATCATGACGTACATTATACAGGGTACATTAATTTTATATTGAATAATCCACAGAAAATGTTAGTCTCTTTCAGACCTACATCTGCTATCTTCCTTCAGTTGTCCTTTCATTGTACTGGCTTTTATAAAATTACGCTACAATCAAGGACACACAGCATGAGTCACACTCCTCCGGTACCTCCTTTTCCCTTTCCTGTGTTGTTATATAATGGTTTTTTGGTACATTTGTCTATTTTAAGGTCAACATTGGAAGGAAGAGGGAAAAGGACGTGGAGCACAACATGTTAATATTAATTCAGTTTAGCCAAGTTCTACTGTCATGAATAGCCCACATTCGATATATTAAAATATTCTAACATGACTCCAAGGCTTTGGGACAAAATTAAAAATTTTTCAGGACTCCATTGTCTCGCAATTCCTAGCAGACTCGCACATTTGCAAAGAAAACCAAACCAAATATAGAAATATGTGAGTAGAAAGCCTCAGAGTCATGTTAGAATTTTAATCTATCGAACCTGGGCTATTCTTGTTATTATATTGTGTCTCCTAAGCCTAAAATGAATGAGTAAAATTTCATCCCAAACTATCACAGGCTGTGTAGCCAATGGGAATATAACAGGGAGTTTTGGCAATCGACAATGGCAACAGCAGTGAAAACGTCACTTATAAATGAATTAGCATTTTTTCAAACTTTGTAACATTTTATTCCAATTCGCTGAAAATGTTTAATGTAGGTAAATTTCCCTGGAGTTGATTTCTTGCGGTCAGTGTAAAACGCAGACTGCGGACTGCAGACTGCAGACTGCGGACCAGGGGTAAAATGCAGACTGAGTGTAAAATGCAGACTGCAGACTGAGAGTAAAACGCAGGCTTGGTGCAAAATGCAGAATAAAGACTGAAGACTTTTTTAAACATTTGTGCTCCTTCTTCTTCAAATCGGCTAGCCCGTATCGGTTACTCACTTCACTTCTTCAATGAACATCCGAACAGCTTGAGTCTGTGTACCTTGATTTGCAATACTTTCATAGAAGGTCATCCAAATATTATTTTTGAAATTCAATTGATGTAAAGACAAGTTTTAGCCTTTTTTAATTTCCTGCAGAACATCTTTCTTTGTTGTTGGAATGATTTACTCCCTTTTTTATCGCCATAATTCTTCCTGTACAGTATTTTGGGTCAGCAGCTTTCATTTAAGCGTAAACATCGTGGTGTTGTTTCGGTGTTGTACCTATTCACGGTCCCTGGTTAAGTATATTGAAAACTTCCCGTCTAAAGTTGAAGCGTGAGGTCTCTCTGGCGGAAAAAAGGTTCAAGATTGCGATTATGTTTTTGGGTCGTCGACGACGTTCTAGAGGAGAAAGTCCTGGATGGATTTGTGAAAGCAGATGTCGCCAAGTAAGTGTTCGTTTACATGTATTTGCGGGAGTTTTTGGCCCTTGAACCCTTCCACGACTGCAGTTTATGCTCAGTCTGCATTTTACCCCAGCCTGCGTTTTTCTCTTAGTCTGCAGTCTGCATCTTACACACAGTCTGCATTTTACCCCTGGTCTGCAGTCTGCAGTCTGCAGTCCGCAGTCTGCGTTTTACACTGACCGGATTTCTTGGGGACCGCACTCAAGTTTAGAAAGAGAAAGAAAATCTTGTGGTCGCTTGTTGAGGTCCTCAATAAAACGTGATATTAGCCATTTTCACGTCATAGTCATGCAGTAATGGCAAAGAAATGTACAAAAAAGCATGATGCACGTGCAAACTTTGTGTTTTGCTTAACAAACCTATTGGTGTTTTGACGTTCTCGTTGCCGTCGCCGTCGTCGTTGCTAAAACTCCCTAAGCAGAGGGTGGATTTTTGCCCATTCTTCTCATGGATGACTTTCAGGCAAATTCACCCCGCAAGTTTCTTTCACGGTCTTTATGTTGCCAGTTATTTCTGGCAAAACCCACCAACTATGCCAGCTACAGCTGAGTGACACAATAGTCCCTACAAATTATCAAATGAATCCCAGTTATATAGAGGGCATATCAGCCATTCAGGCCGGGGATTTTTCATTGACAATAATTACTTGAACCCCACCTATTTTACAATCCCCCTGGTTGCCCTGGGGTCCTACTCCTGGGGAAAGTCGACTATGACGTGCATTTAATAATTGTACTCTTACAGAGCTCGAAAACATTGACAATACGTTTATCACTGAATACAAACAAAGTTCACCACGCTCTTCAGGTCGCTATAAGTACAACATTCCTTACCCTGTCTCTGTTGTAGATTTCAGCGTTAAAGAGGAGCTCCCGTTTCAAACGACGTGTTACTGCCGTGTGGAACTAAGAAGCGACATTCCAGACTCTTTAAGAGCATTTCTGAAGCCTGCCAAAGCAGGCGTATTTTCGGGAGAGTTGAAAAAACTGACCCCCACTCCGCGGACTACCCACTGACCCCACTCCGCGGACTACTCTACGGACTACTCCGCGGACTACTCTACGGACTAGTCCGCGGACTACCA
>NC_133207.1:14276821-14309321 GCF_958299795.1 Porites lutea | reverse complement strand
GACTGATGTTATGGGGTGTCCCATCATGGTATAGGTGTAGTTAACCACATTATGGAGCGAGTGACTCTAAGCAGAAAACACTTGCTCACACTGTAAGCCATCTGCCATTTCTCTGACCAGACTACTAATTTGTTGAGGTCACTTTGAAGCACCTCGGCACTGCTAATGTTGTTAACAAACCCATATAGGACGCTGTCATCTGCAAACAAACCCAATTCTGAGGTAATTTGGAGACCAATGTCATTAATGTACAGTAAGAACATCAGTGGGCTCAGGACGGTGCCCTGAGGAACTCCTGAAGTTACAGTCACTGGAAAAGACTGTGAACCATTAGCAACAACTTTCTGAGATCTTCCGCAAAGCCAGGATTCTATCCATTTGATCAGTTGTCCGCGGATTCCTTAGCGATCTAATTTCTTGACGAGACGTTTGTGCGGGACCATATCAAATGCCTTGGAGAAGTCCAGCAATAATACATCAGTCTGTTTGCCATGGTCTAAGTTTCTGGCTATGTGTTCGACTATTGTAATAACCTGGCTTTCACATGAGTGGCCCCCGGCGAAATCCATGCTGGTAGTTGACAAGTACATGATGCGCGTCCAAGTGACCCATAATATGATGGAAGATAATGTGCTCCAAGATCTTACGGGGCAAAGAAGTGAGAGATACTGGTCTGTAGTCGCGGGCTTCTTTCTTACTGCCTCTTTTAAACAATTGGGTCACATTGGCACATTTCCAGTCACCTGGGAGAGGACCTGTTGTTAATGATTGATTGAATACTGTATAAATTGCAGAAATGGGGCAATTTCTTCCGCTGCTTCTTTCAGCACAAAGCATGAAATGCCATCGGGACCACTGGCGTTCTTTGTGTTGATATTCCTGAGCAAGGACACTATGCCCTTGGTCTGAAATTCAAGTAGGTCGATATCTGAAACACCATTGCTGTCCATATATGGGATCGTGTCTACATCTTCGTCTGTGAAGACCGCCTTAAATTGGTTGCTTAGGATTTCTACTTTAACTTGGTTATCAGTTATTTCAGTATTTCCAGAATTTAAAGAACTAATGCCCACATTGTCTTTTCTTTTGGACTTGATGTAGGTCCAAAATTTCTTTCCAATGGATGGTGAATTCTTCTTGTCTGACTAGTCAAGAAGACCTCGTACATAATCGTTATGTGCTACCAGTAGGCTCGCTCCGTTTCCAGGTTTTCCGTAACTCTTTACATTTCTTCCAATGTTGCGGATTTTGCGTCCGTTTAGCGAGATTATAAACTCTTTGTTTTTTCCTCATCAGTCTCCTTAACCCTTGGGTGATCCAAGGTAGGTTCCACCTGCCGCTGATTGTTTTGGTGGGGACATGGTTCTTGATAGCCGTTAGAATTATGCTTGTAAAGTGGCACCAGTTTTGTTCAACAGATCTGTCACGGGGTTGACTGGTTTGAAACTTGTCCCATGCTGAGATAATTTCACCCTTTAATAATTCACTGTCCGCTTTCTTATAAATATAGATTTTCCTTTTCACCAGTACTTTCCTTGTAGGTTTCACTTTCAAGTTCAGATCAGTTATAACAACGCTCTGATCACTTATGCCCTCGACAACTTGAGTTTAGCTTACAGAGTCAGGAATAGTTGATAAAACAAGATCCAGGATATTATTTCCTCTTGTCCGAGTCGGTTTATCTGTAAACTGGCTAAAGGAGTGCTGATTGATAAGGTCTAACATTGCTTCATTTGCTTCATATCCGTATTGAGGTGATGACTTTACGTAGCATTTGTATTCACCGTCTTCAATATCCCAGTCGATATCCGGAAAGTTAAAGTCACCAGTTATTAGCATATTCAAAGTGCTGCCCCCTGAAGTGGTTGAAATTAGTGATTCGGTCAATGTGTTGAATTGATTGGATCAGGGTTGTTGTTGGGTTGTCTGCGAACATATCCAACATGAAGGGTTTTGGATCCAGATATATTTATCTTGCCAAACACTGCTTCAAGACCATCAGTATGTAGCAAGGATGTTGGTGAAATTAGTAGGTCTTGCCGTGTGGCTACTAACACTCCTACCCCAGGTCCCAAGTCACCAACTCTATCACATCTTATTATATCATATCCCCTTTGGCCAAGTTCCGAGTTTGTAAATTCCATGTTAAGATGAGTTTCTGTTGCATTAACTACATCGGGATTATATTTCTGCACTAGCACTGCAATGTCAAGATGCTTACTATAACAACGAAGACTTTGGCAGTTGACCGTGAGCACCATTAAGTTCTTCCTCTTTGTGGCAGAACGAGATGGGCTTGACGAGTGTCTTGGAGGACCGATGACATCATTTGGCCTTAGGTCGGCTCCATTATCACACTTGGGTGACATTGATGATGATGTTGTTGATGATGGCAATGAGTGGTAATAATTCCGTATGGATATATCAAATGTGTCAAAAAGCGAGCTGGAGAAATTGGGGAGTCCACATCCACAACAAATCCATGAACAGGAGCTATTAGCTAGTGCATTATACACAATGTCATTTACACGACAACAACTTGTGTGGTACCAGAGATTACAGGAGTCCTATTGGAGACCTTTCTGATTATTCTTGACTGGTTTTTGACACACAATAGCTACGAAATATCAAGATTTTTATCATTGTGGTATATGGTTGCATCATCATCAAGGTCACGAGATTTTTAGGTGCGATTCTACTTAATGAAACAGCCGTTAACTTTGACGACTTCAGTCTTCATGTTTTAGAAGCTACCGTAAAATTCCGAAAATAAGCCCCGGGGCTTATATTTTTCAAAGGCCCTTTTTGAGGGGCTTATTTTTGGAGGGGCCTGTATTCGGAGGGGCTTATGTACGGAGGGAAATTTGCGTTTCAAAAATTGACTGAGCTAGCTTGTAGTGGAAAGGATATTTACCATTTTTGCTTTGTTTTACTTTGTATTCGAGGGCAAATTCCAAGTACAAGCCCCCCGGAGGGCTTATATTCAGAGGGGCGATATGACGGAGGGTTTTTTGCGTTACGATTTTGGGGGGCTTATAAATGGAGGGGTTTATTTCAAGTTACTATACTATTATTACTGTGAAAAACCAATCTGCATGGGATGTACAGTCAAAAAGCTGGCACGTGAAAGTGCTGGAAAAGCACATGCGATGAATATGGGGATAATTATACCTGGAAGAAAGCCTTTTTTCTTTTTACCAAATAAACTTGCCGAAAGAGAACATGTATGCATGAGAGAATCATGAGAGACATTTAACTGATCTTTAACGAATTTAGAGTCGCTCCTTTGTGAATATTTATGTGCGGTTATTATGAATGATTAATTAGTCGCTTTGAGTAGGCTAAGTTAATTTGCCTAGTGCTCTCGATCTCGATCTGTTAGTAAGCTTGGGCTACCTCTGGTTTTTAAAAGGGTTTATGCTTTGTAAACAGATTATGAGTTCTCAGAGATAACTAGATTATTTTTGGATTCTCCAGGTCGTCAAAACTTAAAAAACATCAAGGCATCATTTGATTGGTTGGCAAAATATTGTTTAGGCTTGGTCAAAAAGACAATTAAGAACTCTTTGTTGCGGTTTCGCAAAACCGACGCTGAGAGTGCCACGGACCAACTACCGTTCGCCTACAAAATTTCCAAACTTTCGGAAAACCTATTTTGATTCCGACCTTTTTCATGGATTTAAAGACCTTGCTGGACAATCTTCATGATGAAGTATCCTGTTCTGTGTGTATGTGTACATTCACTGATCCAAAGCAGTTGCCTTGTTTGCACAGTTTCTGTCTTCACTGCCTGAACGGTATTCAACGAACGAGCGGCATCCATGGCAAAATTACATGCCCCGAGTGCAGAAGACAGTTTCAAATCTCTGGAAGTGGAGATCCTAGCGAGCTTCCCACCAATTTTCGTATCAACAGTTTGCTAGATGTCTTGGCAATAAAAGAGTGCAGTACAGCTAACGTGAAATGCGGAAACTGCAACAAACGTAGCGCACAGACCTTATATTGCTTCCAGTGTTGTTCTTTCTGGTGCGAAGAATGTATTTTAGCACATAACATAATACGCACCAATAAAGAACACAGAACGCTGGCACTGAAAGATTTCCAAGATCAAGACATCGAGGCTGTGTTAATGAGACCGGCATTTTGTCGAGAGAAACGACATGAAAAAGAAGAGTTGAAAATCTTTTGCAAGGACTGTAAAGTCGCCATTTGTAGCATTTGTGCTGTCACACACCATGAAGGTCATGGAAAGATGCTTTTGGAAGAAGCTACAGATGCTCGCAAAACTCAGATCAACTCCATGACTCAATCTTTAATAGAAAAAGCACAAGAAAAACGAAAAGAACTCGAGCAATTCAACCAAAAGAGCACGGACATGGAGCTACAAGTAGCCGACTTTAAAAGCCAAGTGCAGACACATGTAGATCAAGTTATTGCAATCATCGAAGCGAGGAAACAGGATGTTTTTGATGCAGTGGATGATCAAGCGAAAAAATCACTGGAATCTCTCTCACAGAAAAAAGACCAAGTTGAAAATCAAGTGAAATTAATTGAATCGGCAATTGAACAAACTAAAGCTCTTGTGAAGCGAAGCTTTAGTATTGAAATCCTTGGATTCAGTGAAAAATTTGATTCAATGCTACAGGAACAGAGCACCCAAGGAAACCCTGACACTGAATGTATTCCTCGGTTTAGTTTCACTAAAAGTGAAAAACTGATTAACGTATTGAACAGCGAAGGGATAGGTAATGTAAAAATTGTTTTAAGCGAAACTGAAGCGCAACAATCAGAAGCTAAAGGTAAAGAAAGTAGTAAAGTAATTGCTGGGAATAAAGGGGCAAATGACACTCCTTTTGAGGCTCAGGTACAAACCAGGCGCTTCAGATCTATGCTGTCATTTGGACAATACGGTGAGTCTGTTGGAAAGCTTGAAGGGCCCTGGGGTGTGGCAGTGAATGATCATGATGAAATCGCTGTGACTGAGCTCGGTAACAATAGGGTTTCAGTATTTAGTAGTGACGGTACCCACTTAAGATCGTTTGGTAGGGAGGGTAAGAATAATGGTGATTTTGATTGCCCTAAAGGAATCGCTTTTGATAGTCTTGGCAATATTGTAGTGGCAGACTGTAATAACCACAGGGTGCAAGTCTTTGATAGGAATGGTAACTTTCTTAGTAAGTTTGGTGATCACCGGCTTATCTTTCCTGAAGGTTTATCAATAAACGGCAACGGTGATATTATTGTTGCTGATGTGGGTAACAAATTAATCAAGGTATTCTCTTCTGGTGGAAAGTATTTACGTAAATTTGGTGGAGCAGGTTATTTGGTCGATCCTATTTACTGTATCCAACACGGTCAATATTTTATGGTCTCAGATTATGGTGATCATTCCATTAAAATGTTTAATCTTGACGGAAGGTTTATTTCTAAATTTGGAAAACAGGGAAACAAGGATGGGGATTTCAATGAGCCTCGTTATTTGTCAGTTAACAAAGAAGGATTGCTAATGGTCTGTGATTCATACAATCATAGGGTTCAGGTGTTTGAACTGAGTGGAAAGTTTGTTACAAAATTTGGAAGTCAAGGTAGCGAGAGAGGAGAGTTTAAGAATCCAGTTTCTACAGGAGCCCTTAGTGATGGAAGGATTATTGTGTGTGAATTGAACAATCACCGAATCCAGGTATTTGAGCAGCTGAAGGGGTTTAAGGCCTGGATCAAAGGTTTGTTCGGAGCATATGAATGACTGGCAAAATCTCTACCTAGAATAGGAGACCGAGAAAAAAGGAAATCTTTCCCTCAAAGTAAATCTTGATGTTTTCTTGTGGCTTAACGTTTAATTATGGTCACGTATCATATCACGTGACCAAGAGTAGAAAATGAAGGAAATTTGGCGAAATGATGGCGAATTTAATTTGTTTGGATAAATAAATTGGCATTTCTGAAAGAGGATAAACAAACCTAACTTTCTACGTTTTTAATGAATGTACGCGAAGTTTAAATTAAAGTTTTAAATAATTCAAGATTAAATTTATCCATTTAAAATGAGTTTTTTTCTCATAATTTTTTCTTGAAGTGCAATGGACTGTCATTCCAAACGTAAAGTGTTAGAAATATTTAATACGAATAAGAAAAGTGTAATTGTTCGATTTCTTTTCTTAAACCGGCCACCAATTGGTCAATAATTTTGAATTTTTAGCAAAATGGTCACGTGACCTATGATGTGATTGATTAACACAATATTTATACTTGAAAATGTTAAGGACGATGAGTTCTTTATGTGTGCCAAATTTTGATTTAGCGTCACCATCAATGCCGAAGTTATAGCCAATAAGTTATTTTCAACAGGTGAACCTCTTAGTAGCAGGCCTTAAACTACTTGAGATGAATGAAATAATCTCGCCTGCGAATAAGGCCATCTCTCCTCGCTCCTCGCTTTAATTTGAGGGACCTTTCGCGAGAAACGTCTCTGCCGCGAAGCTTCCGAACAGCGGCGAGGAGGGAGGAGAGTCAGCTGTATTCGCAAAAAGCTTTAGAAATAATCCTACCTGTGATGTAAGACTTGAGATTCAGTTCACTATTATATATTATACACTTAATGTCAGATCCCGAGGGAAACAGTTAGTTTTGTTTTCCCAAGAGTCCTGATGTTTCCCGAGACGAAATCGAGGGAAACATCGGGACTCAAGGGAAAACAAAACTAACTTGTTTCCCAAGGGACCTGACATTAAGTGTTTTGTTATATTCCTAGATTTTCATTTCAACAGCAACCAAAGAATAACCGGAGCGAACCAAAAACAGTCGACTCGGTACTTAAAACAACAGAAATTTAATTCTCTAAAACCACTGAATGTCATTGAATGATTTACAAAAGTACTTCCCTTATATTATCTGCATCTTTTTCCTCCACTAGCTGCTGTTTTTCTTCCGGGAACTTCTGGGATAACTGGAAAAATCGTTGCTTTTTAGCTTGAGGCTTCGTGTTTGCGATGTTGTGTTCATGCACGAAAAAGAAAACTGGCAGTGTTTTTCCCGCATTCTGTCACGCCACTTTACAACATGCTTTGATCACGTGCTGTAATGTAGCCCGAGCGGGGTACATTGCTTTAAAATGTATCACGATCGGGATACATTTGATTTTAGTCAAGGCCAAGTGATCAAGAATCAACCAATGGCAGTCCCTGTTTACTTGATTGAAAGTCTAGGAATATAACAATGATCGTTAGATCCACAGTTCATGTTTCTGGAGGAAATCAATTTTGTGCGATTATTTTGTTTAGACATTTTGATATATCGAAATTGGTGTATGATATTCTACCTGTAAATATATTTTGTCTATAAATGATATGGATTTCCACTGTCGCGCAAAAGTTGAGTTTACGCCGGCGCCACCTTCCTCATATTGCCTCGATTTTATTTACGGCGTATATATATTGACTACATCCAAAAATAGCAATTAGTTGAGATATCATTCTCTAAAATTGTTATCTCACATTATTACTAAGGTGCAAACACTTTTTTTTGATATCTAGAAATATTATACTGTTCAATATTTACATACATTTTTGAAAGTGGGATGAATGTGAATGTGTTTTAAACTGTTCAATAGTTAAGAGAGTTTGAGTGATTCACAATTTTGTGACTAAACGGGTTATTTTTACCTACATTTTTTCAGTAGTAACAGACATACATATTTCTCAAAAAGCAAAATACTATTCCCTGTTAATAACCCAAGTGAACAATTTTTCTGTCTAAATAAACAACAGTGTAAATGCTATGTATATTCACGTCATGGTTCTAAAGTCAAGGGTGGATTTAAGGAGGGTGGGGCGAGGAGGCCACGACCACTCCCTTTTCTTTGAAAATTATTTTGCATCATTTTTATTGACAAATAAAAAGTATCATTATGTAGCTGGCAAGTGTACCGGCTACCCCTTTCCGAATTTTCTGGATCCGCCCCTGCTAATGTGTGCAATAACGTGCACCGGAAAGTCCACAATGCCACTTAATAGCCTTGCTACTTGTGTCACACGCCTAAGAGAAAAACTAAACAAAGACAACAGTAACGTTGGAAATTGGTGAAGGCCGCCTCTCCCCGTATTTCTCTACTGGAAACCTTTCCAAGAGGGCTACAAGCGAACTCCCTGTGTGAGGCTTTCCGTCGAGTTGAAATTTGTATTGCGGCCGATTTACGAAGAAATCCACACCAAACTTTTAGATACTCATATTTATTTCAAGTTCCCTAGTGCGGCTAGTGCGCTTTGAATTTTTCACTTGGTAACCTGCGATAATCCTGGACAAAAGTAGTCGGGAAGGTTGGGGATATAACGAAACAATTACTTGCACAATTAAAATTCTTTAGTTTTGAACAGCATTGGACATAGATCGACTGCAAAACAGTGTTTTTTTTTTCTTCTCAAATTCCATTTAGCGTATTCATAGAGAGAGTGAACAAATGAAATCTGAAGTTTTTAGCGTCTACCCCCAGTTTTCGGCCTGGCTCCAGACCTTTTAATTGTTTGACTGCTCGCGCGGCGTTTTCAATACGCAAAAATACAGAGTCTTTTGCACTCTACATTGGGCAAGGGGCAGAGGAAATAAGGACAATTGAAACAACAGGAAGGTTAAAGCTCTCTCATAGTTCCCTCCAGACCAACATGTGCGAAGCCTTTATCCGTTTTCAGACTGAAACGATACAAATACCATACCCTTCGGGGCGGCACATACCAGTATATGGCTAATATAAGGGAGTACCACCCTGGGAGTTTGCTGCAAAACGAGTTGCCCTGATAGCGATATTGCGCGTTTTACCACCCACGAAAAAAAGCTCTTGTTCAGTCTTCTAAAAACACAATTACGCCGCATACTTCCAAGTTAAAGTCAATACCTAAATACCAATTTTTAAAAATCTTATATCTCACTTTGAAGCAGGTGAAACATAATTCACTACGTTGTGCCGTTCGCAATAGCCGAATTAGGTCATAAATGTCTTGAACTAGCAGCCACACTAAAATATGAACCCTTAAACAGCTGCATCACTGTACTTAGCGTTTGAATCATGATGATATTTAAATGTTATACTTCTAAACTCCTTTAGCCGTAATAAAAGGCGGCAAAATTGTAAAGAACCAAAAAGGCGGTCTCAAAGTGCCCTTGTTTGACCTTTAGCGCAGCAAAGTCATATTTAGATGCCAAACTCTCATTGGTTCCTAAGCATCAACTCATAGTACCTCCAACTTTATTGGCCCCTGCAACACACATCCATACAGACAAAGCCACAAAGATACATACGCTCTCACTACTGATATATGAGCTATTTTTTCAAAATAGCTCAAAAACGAAATGCCAAGGGTCATTGCAACGGGGGAGGGAGAGTGGAAGAAAAATCCTCACCAACTGCATTTTTATTTTATTGACCATACACTGTGTGACAACAGGAAAGCCATCAATTAGCTCGAAGAGATGAATGTTATGTTCGAGTGGCAAGAACATCTATGTCCCCTTACTCAAGTATAAAATTCTTATGCTTATCTTTTCGTCATCATGTCCTATTTATTTTTGTTCGTTTTGCGAGACGCGTTAGAAATAAAACCGATCCCTACTGGCTACCACCGTTGAGTTTATCGATCTTATTTGAGAATATTTTTTTTTGGTATAAGAATTTGCTAGCAACAGGCAGCAGTTATTTACGTGTATTGAAGCAGCTGAGTTTGTCTTGTCAGACAATTTGCAGGAGAAAGCCGGCTTATTTACAGAGATTACAGGTGTGAACCAGGCTGCCTAGCTGGAATGTCATTTTATTTGTAAACTTCACAGATGAAAATGCACTTGTCTCAGTATGACAGTCTTATTTACAATATAACGGGTACATAGAGAATACTTCATGGAAAGTGCTGGCGTACGGTATTTACGCACGAGTTGTTGACGTATCAGAAATCGAACGAGTGAGCGCAGCGAACGAGTAAGATTTCTGATACAAAAACAACGAGTGCGTAAATATCGTACAAAGCACTTTCCATGTGGTATTGTGTTTATTATATACATACCGAGACATTCATCATTTTGGCGGCCTTTTTATTTTAAATCTTTCAAAAATGCTTATTTGCCGCTACACACTTGCCGCAAAATGACAACGAAAACGAAGTACCAGCTTTTTAGTAAAAACGTTTGTTAAAAACATAAATGACGGTAAGGATATGAGGTAATCCAAGAACTATAAGTAATCTTAACTGTTTGTTGTCAATGCACAATTGAAAATGAGTGAATTTAAGTAAAATGGCCGGTTTCAATATAAGCTTAAGCTTAAATGAAAGGCAAAGTAGCTCCGACAAAAAGCACAACAAAAGCTTACGTCTCGTTCTGTTTTTCCCTTTCCGCTGTTGTTTCGCCGGCTCTCTACCGTTTTCTTTATCGACAGTGAAACAAACGAAACTATTCCACTCCATTTCCGAAATGTTTTTCACTTTTGTAGCGAGAAAAAGCCTTTGAGTAAAACTTTTCTCGTTGAATGTGTGCGAAGCGGCGCTGCAAGCTGCAATAAAAGGCGGGAATTTTGGCGCGAAACTCACACACCTCTGTGGCCTCTGATTGGACGTATCATTTTTCTCACACGTGAAAAAACATCGTTCGCGATTCTGATTGGACGTATCATTTTTTTCACGTGTGAAAACCATCGTTCGCTCCTCTGATTGGCTAGAATTAATTAACGTACGAAAATTTACGACATAGCTTTTTGGTGAGTATTTCTCAGTATGTATATAATAAAACATTATTCTGTACCGCTTTTGTTTACATATATTTAAAGCAAAACACAACTTTGAAATCTCGTGTGTACACTACCCTACTGTGTTAGAAACAGCTGCTTCCACAAGAACCAAATAAAAATCTGCTATACGAGAACTGTCACACTGGGAGAGAAGCTAAAAACCTGATAAAAGGTTCGAAGGGAAACGCGCACTCAAAACTCCAATATGGAAGCGATCTTTCGTTACTTTGTAGCGCTGACTCTGATAGTTCATGCACTGGGGCACGGTAGATTGATTGATCCTGCGAGCCGAAACGCCGCCTGGCGGTACGGTTTTGACAGGTGACTCAGGTCACGGATAACGAACTCAATTGTGGCGGTTTCAGCACGCAGTGGGATAAAAACGGTGGGAAGTGTGGCGTTTGCGGTGACCCATATCATTTTAAAGAGGGCGAGGCTATGTACACACACCCTGGGAAATACGCCACAGGTACCATTACCAAGACTTACAGAGAAGGCCAGGAGATTGAAGTCAAAGTGGACGTTACCTCTAACCACCAGGGAACTTTTACATTCAGTGTGGGCCCGATCGGAACACCACCTATTACCCAACAAAAGCTGGCACACGTTTTAAAGACATGGAAGATCAATTCGAATAAAAATGAGGTGTTTGCGATCAAGATGAAGCTTCCGAAGGGGCTGACATGTGATCACTGCGTGATACAGTGGTGGTGGCGCGTGGCAAACAGCTGGGGATGCGATGGTCCGAATGACTGTGGCATGGGCAAAGGAGAACAGGAAACATTTGTCCACTGCGCAGACATCAAGATCATCAATAGCGATGGAAACGTTCCAACGAATCTCCCAACAGACGCCCCGCCTCCTACTACCCGAGCCCCAACACAGCTGCCTACACCACCACCGACCAATGCTCCCCAGCCTGGGGGATGTGTTGCTATAGGAGCTCACGCTGGTAGCGCCTCCAAGGATAACTGGTGCAAAACAAATTGCGCCGTAGGTTATTGCCCTTCTAATATGTGTTCCTGTCCTTAGAATAGAGAGGAGGAGTGTGACGTCATGTTACCATGGTACCACAACTTCTGGATCACAACAATGACGACGACGGTAGCCTCCCCGCAGGCTGGAGTCCCCACTAGAGTGGGGCAGGAACGCGTGACGAACCCCTAAGAACGTCTGCGGGGGAAGCTACGACGACGACGGCGACGGTAACGAGAACAGGAAAAAGCAATAGGTTTAATAAGAATATATGCACGTGTATCACGCTTTATTATACCTTTCTTGGCTACCATTACACGATTGGTACATGAAAATTCCTACTTTCAAGCCCCCGCTATATGGAGTAGGTGAACATAACGCAAAAATTTTGTTTTCCTCAGTTTCTAAACTTAGATAAGGTCCTTTCGGATACAACATTTGGCAAATTAAATGAAATTGAATAAGGTCGATGAAGTTTGAAACAGTGCGAACTCACTTTTTAATTGACGTTTTCGGTTTGTTGTCATCCAGAAATTTTACTACCATGGCAACTTGACGTAACGACTTCTCTCTATAGCTTGACATATTAAGGGGATAGCTGTAGACGGACAACATGATCTAAACGATAATAAACCATTATCTGAAGTAACTGGCTGTTGTGTGTTTCATAAAATATGCTCAACTATTCCGCAAACTAAACCTAAAGATTCTAAGTGTGTAGACCCCTCTGTTGTCACATGTAACCCAGCACTTCCAGATTTCTAATATCTTACGCAAGCATTTTAACTCTCTTCTAACCGCTGCAAAGACGTCTTTAAGCAACCGCCTTTTGTTGCTTACAGACGTAGCCCTAATCTTCTTGACCTTTTAGTTAAAGCACAATTACCCATTATGACACAGACGTCCAGTCGACAAAACTAACATTAAATCTAAACTCACTACTGTTTCTGAACACTTTCTCTCTCACTCTGACCATTCTCACACTGACATGCAGTGGGAGTTAATCCCACTAGAGAAAATTCATTCTTCACGTTACTCAGTCCGGAAGGCGAGGGAGTCACATTTGATAGATAACCTAATGGCCTAAACCGCCGTGACGAATTATTGTAATCCATATCCTTATTAGTTTTCCTTTTCTTTTTTCTGTTGTACGTAATTTCCGCCTCTCCCTTTTAAACCATTTTTATTACGACATTCTTCATCTACTATGATATTGTAATTCCTATCATAAATTCAGTAACATCTGTAAACCTGAAGAAGGCTGTATTGCCAGCCGAAATATTGTTATGAAAAAGCAATATCATGCCCTCTCCCTATTATCCCTTTAAGTCTCTCACGGGAAGAGGGCGTTATTTTTTTCCCCATTGGGGTCGCATTTTCACGACTGAATTGACTATTATGGGGTTGCTTTTTCATTAGAGTTCTAGAATGGGGTCTCACATTTTCGAGATTTGGGGGTTCAGAAAATTCACGTAGGTAGGGATTTAAAAATGGAACGATTAACACTAAAAAACGTGTAACCTCATTTAACCTCAATTCATTTCGGTATGACTTATCTAAAAGGCTTTATGAGGTAGATGCATAAACAGAAAGTGACTACGTTCAGATCGAGAAAATTACTTTTCTTCAAAAGTGACTTAGATAAGGTCTATAATTGGCCACAGAAAAGGCTATAATGGAGTAGGGGTTCTGAGAGGCCAGCGGCTCAAATCCAGCAAAAATTAACCCAAGTAACACCCTAGGGAGCAGAATATGTATGCAAGTTTAAATTAGGAGCCCATGATACGATATTCAAGTCAAAATGTCATTCTAGTTACAAACGCAATCAGAGGCAGGACAGTATCCCGCTGCACAGTTAGTAACGCACCATTGATCCATACCAGGCTGACCGGCATATGCTCCTGCAGACTTACATCCTCCTGTTGATGACGTTGTAGTAGGGAGATTTGTTGGCCCTTCTTTTGAGGGTCCTCCAGTGGAGGGGCTCCGAATGGAGGGCTTCTGCGGACTCCCTGTAGAGGGTACCTTAGGGGGTAAGGCCGTAGCGGTGGAGCTTAAAGGCTTTTCCGTGCTTGGTTTCTCTTTTGTTGGCACAGGACCTCCCCCTGGTATAATCTTGATGTCTGCGCAGTTCACAAATGTTTCTTGTTCCTTTCCCCAGTTGTTTCCCACTGTCCACCACCATTGTAGCACGCAGTGATCACATGTCAGGCCTTTGGGCAGCACGAGCTCGATGAGATACTCTCCATTTGCGGATGACTGCAACTGCCACTTGTTCGAACCATCGGGTTGCAACAAGACGTGTGTAAGCTGTTCTTGGGTGATAGGGCGTGTCTGGAGCTTACCCACACTAAAACGGAAGTATCCCTTATGATTGGCAGTGATCTCTATTGTCACCTGAATTGTTTCTCCTTCTTTATAAGTCTTGGTGGTGAAATCATCACTAGCATACGATCCGGGGTGGACGTACTTAGGGTTTGCTATGTTATATTCGTCGCCGCAAACGCCGCATTTACCACCATGCTTATTCCACTGGGCGCCGAATCCCCCACAATTCAACTCGTTATCCGTGTACTGCTTCGGACGATCGGGAAAGACTCTCCAGGCGGAGTTTCTACTAGCAGGGTCCATCATCCGTCCATGTCCAAGAGCCAAAGCGATCACTATTTTCGCGACCAACAAAAAACGAAAAATTTCTGTAACATTCATTTTACCTTCAGTCTTGTGTTCGTTTTTGATGCAAAAGTAAAATTTGAAAAATGACCAAGCTTTTATGAGTTACCGCCAACTGCCAATGCCGGATTAGATTTTAGCAATGTGCCATCACTTTTATACCAAAAGCCCCCGTGATGAGGTGTACGTGATGACTAATGAGTCAGCAAAAATGCCCCACCCAATGCCGCCCACAAATTACTTAGTTTGGTCATACTCCTGGTAACGTCAAGAAAGCTTAAGTTCTACAATATATAATTTTACAATATATTACTATATTGCTTTTATTCATAGTATTGTTTCGGGATATAGTGCAAAGGCCCCGCGACACTAGCGCAATAGCGCACAAATCATAATATTTACATTGAATAGCCCGAATAACAAAACTTATTCCGTCTATTATTTACCCGGCGAGCGGCGTCCGGCATGGGAAAACCACTTCATGCTCGCAGATAAAAGTCATTTTGAATTTCTGTAAAAGTGTGTAAACTATTTAAGAATTTGAAGAACACTTGAGAAGTGTTTGGGGTGCTTCCACAAACCACGAATCCACTAGACGGTTGGTTTCTTTGAAGTGGTCTAATAAATTCTCCCTTTGCAATCAAAATTACAGCTTAGCGAACGAACTTATGAAAAGAAAACTATATAGGACTGGTGATGATTCAGCTGAATGATACACGTTATCCTGGACGGAACGTGATCACCCTGCTGTTAGCGGTTTATACCAGACAAGTTCCGACGTTTATAAATACAAATTTGGTTTTGGAAGAAGTGGCCACTTCGCATGCCAACGTCCGGATATTGATGGATCGGAAACAGGACAAATTATGTACGGAAACAAGCCATATGGAGCGGTTTTCACTTGACTGTCGAAAGTAATTGAGGAATTGGTTTGGTTTTGGTTTTACTACGCCCTTTGGTTGGCTAGTGTATTTACTTTGGTTTTGGTTTTACGACAGTCAAGTGAAAACCGCTCTATAGAATAGACTTTCTCAAAGTCCTTCGCTTCTCATTTCCGGTTCCGTAGTTGGCCTCAGCGCGAACGACGAGGTTTCGCTCTTTGGTTCGCTTTTGCTGCAGAAAAGATAAAAAATCTACCACTTTCGCTTCGCGCTCGTGAAAAAATTTGAGCTCGACTTGTAAGCAAGTCTATATATAGAATTGCCGAGTAGGAGGCAAATAGAAAGGTGACTGATATTTTGTTTCTTTTGTATTGGCCCTGATTCTAATCTCGCTTTACGGACACCCGGTTAATACAGACACGTCAGTAAAATATTACGGACAGTGTTCTTTGTACTGGGCAAAGCCCTAATAGATGGTTTTCACAGTGAAGTCATCAAATTAGCGAGGTTTTACGAATTCTTAATATTTACACTAGGTTGAAGATAAACAAAAACAGTAAATCTTTCTACAAGTTTCCATTCCCGTAGCACGTTTCATTTCGAAAATACAGCAATTTTCACAATGCGTGACAGTCCAAATTAAAATAGGAATGCTGTCTCTAGATTTTCGGCAGTATAACCATTTCAAGTATTAGAAGATATGTTTATGCGCACGTATGCTAGTTCTCGAGTGAAAAAAAAGAGCTTTTATAGAAAACGTGAACTCCAGACTTTTTTGTTGAGGGGGGCGTAAGGGGGACACGAATACCGCAATACCGCACATGGTAGCGCGAGAATACCGCAACACCGCATCAAAATTTAGCCAAATACCGAAACCGCAGTTACAAATGGGAAAACGTTGACGTTGTCAATACCATAAAATCCTCCTTTCAAATAGAAATAATACTTTTATGTCAGTGTTTCCAAATCATGGTGCGTCGATGTCAAGTGTACGATAAACATAAGATCATCGCACTCGTTTAACATTGTTCCTTACATGTAAGCGTTTACGTAAATGATACAACAGGAGTTTTCTAGTATTACTCAGGAGCTCCTGGTATTACTGTATATATTACTGAACTGGATCATAAACGGACGGATGACAGTTGACTCTTATGAGGTTGTTTCAGATTCACAGTTAACTCGGTTCTGTGTTGAGGGTTTCAAAACGTCGACCCCGGCTGCCTTTTGGATTCGAAGGGTACACAGCACCGGGGGGAGTACTTCCTTGCAAGAGGCTAAGAGGGATGTGCCGCTTAATGGGGTCGCATTTTCACGACTGGAGTGATTATAATGGGGTCGCAAATTTTCGGATTTTTGAGATAGGTAGGGATTCAAATGGAAAGATTCTCGGCAAAAAAATCAGGAAGTGGTTGTTTATTAAATTTAACAATAAGCTTGCATTGACCGCATTACATTCCCCCGCTTGAAGCTAAATAATGAAGGCAGGCGCGGGCGAGGAGATTGGGGCGGGAGCTGCTTCGCCGCTCACAGTCGTGCTGCCGACAAAACCATGTAAAACTCCCATGGGGTACTTGGGTTAATTTTTGCTCGGTATGTGCCACTGGCCTCTCAGAGCCCCTACCCCATTATAGCCTATTCTGTGGCCAATTATAGACCACATCTTAGTCACTTTTGAAGAACTGTTTTACCCCAAAAAAGCAGAACATGTGCGACCCCATCCTAGTAACTCTCTACAAATGCGACCCCATTATAGTCAATCCAGTCGTGAAAATGCGACCCCATCCAGCGGCACATCCTCATTAGCCTCTTATCAGGAAGTACCCCCCCCCCCCCCCGGCCGCCATGGTACGTAGGCTAAGCACACACGAATACTAGTACATTCTATATTCCTGCATGCACAACGAGAAGGACGAGTATTAATTCAATTTTAGATCACATCATCTTCATGGATTATCTTTCGACACTACACAATTTATAATGACCTCACTGACCTCACTATTTGCTGGAATATCTGACTGATCACTTAGTTGACCCTCTGGATCGCTCGCCATTTTTTTGCGACTAGCACGAAAGTGGTGGTAAGATTGGTAGGGAGGTTAAAAGCTGACTATTCCCACAATGTCCATGAGGTCATAAATAATGCGACATGTTTACGTATCATTGGATAAAAAAGTTAATGTCGTTAATCATATCAAGTATTAACTGAAATTACAAGCCATACGATTTGTCTGCACTGTTTGCGCAATACGATCCCCGACTGTGCAACTACAGGAAGACACGCAGGCTAGGTAGCGAGACCTTTTAGGATTTGTATCATCTTGTCATGAAAAAGAAGCAGATCACCGCGACACAACGATTTTTTCACCGACTACCGCGACATAAAATTTAAACTTACCGCACACCGCTTGGACTCTGAAAACCGCAATACCGTACTTTGAAATAAAAATTACCGCAACACCGCACCAAAAATAACCCAATACCGCAATACCGCAAACCCTTACGCCCCCCTCTTTGTTGATTTCCGGCGGCCGTATCGGGTGCACGGTTCACCAATATGGCGTCTCTATACAAAGCTTTACAAAGGTGCGTGAAACGTTTCGGCAAGTAACTCAGAAACTGTGGGCCACAGAGACCTGGGACTTGGACAAATTGTTTATATATTAGTCTTTTATAACATTTCATTTTCTTGGCTTCTTCCACTGGACGGTTTCCAATTTATTTTTTTGTTTCGTGACACAGTGAAAATGATCTATACATTTTCTCTCAATTAAATCGGCGTAATGAGGACACCTGGCGTTAATGCGGACAACGGACACTTGTTTCTTGCTCAATGAACAGAATCTCATAGATGTCAACCTCGCAAATGCGGACAATTCATCGTCGCATGCTTTGAACTGTGTGGTGTGATAAACCTTTCCCTCAGTTTGACTATGCTAAGGGACTGTTCGTTATTTATGCCTAAGGGGGGGCCGGTGTTTAGAGTGGGGGGGTAAAATTTTCAAAGTCACTGAAAAAGGGGGGGTGTTTTTCTAAAATACAAATAAGGGGAGAGGGGTAAGCTTTTAGAAACTGTTGTTTCAACACTTGTGTAGCCGTTTTGCAGACATATTTAAAAAGTTGAACTCTGTATCGAGAATTCTATTTAATACAAAGCGCCTGATCTTTATAGTTTGAAAAGCTAAGAAAACGTGACGTGGAGTAGCGTTATTTAAAGGTTCCAATATATATTAACTTATTAAATCCCTTTACATGCAATCTGATATTTAATAATAGCAAAACTGTCTCCAGTTTCAGGAGTACATCCTCGTGGTTCAATCCTTACAATGAGCTCCTTACAAACTTTCCTACCGTTGACTTCTCTCTTAAATCTGATCTTTTCAGGGCCCACGTTAACACCGGCGCTGCAAAGTTGCTTTCCTTATTTAGAGCTTCTATACTGTACGATCACAAATGACCTTGCAATGGATTTTGGTTTGTCGGCAACCGGCCAGAACACGTGTTGTACGCAATTTCGCAATCGGAGGCACGTCGCGTCCTGAGGGGAGGGGGTGGGGGTAGGGGGGTTACATTTTGGGCCTGTCACATAAACGGGGGGGTAATTTTTTAAAATACCCACTTCCGGGGAGGGGTAAATTTTTCATATGCCTGAATTGCTTGAAAATCACCGACCCCCCCCCCCCCCCCCCCCCCCCCTTAGGCATAAATAACGAACAGTCCCTAATGCCTTGTTTTTTTCAAATAAAAGGTGTATTTTTGCTTAAATAATTAAACGAGCACCCCCTTAATAAGGACACTTTCTATGTCTTCCCCCCTTCCCCAAGTGTCTGTATTAACGGGGTTTAACTGTGGCCTGAGTATTCATTTAAAAGCGAGGGTTGATCTATCCTTCGAAACTTTAGTATAGTAGCAGCGAAAAACTTTGTCAGGCTGTAACAGACAAATTGTTAATTTGTGTCAATTTGGCTGACAAAACGCACTAATTAAAAGCAGTTAATTAAAGCAATTAAAGTCACCTTTACCGAGGTCCCAACTATGTATTCTTTTTTATTGTCTATCATTCCCTTAATTACTATCACAATACTGACAAGCGGTCATTTCTATTAAGCGGTCGCGGTCACCTTAGCTTTACGAGGTCCCAACGATATATTTTTGTTAATCATTCTCTTGATTACTATTTTTTATTGACCTTACCTTACCTTACCAAGGTCCCAACGACTTTTTTTTTATTATCAATCATTCTCTTGATTACTATAATACTGACAAGCGGTCAACTCTATTAAGAGAATGATCGCGGTCACATTAGCTTTACCGAGGTCTCAGCGATTGATCTATTTTTTATGAAAAATCATCCTCTTGATTACTATACAATACTGCGGTCAACTCTACCGAAGGGGTTTTGCTCCATGTCACAAGGGTAATGAAGGTCAATTCTGTGCTGAAGACATTACTTAGTGCCTTTTATTATATAGACAAGAGTGTTTTACTGGAAAATATACCACTCGTAAAATTCATAAAAACTACATCCGGGACCCGAGTGGTTTATTTTCCATAATCTCACACGTGAGTTTATCGATGACGTAATTCCCCTTCGAAATTTGTAAGGCGTCTTGCGTCTTTTGAATTTTACTTACACATTTTTCAAAGCTTTACTTATATTTTGTCATTGTAGAGCCCTATTCAGCTCAGTGTTATTTTTCAAGATTATTGTAAACAATGTCTTATTGCTGCACTATAAATTTGAGCCGTCACAATTACTTTTTGCGCGAATAAAAATCTATTATTGTATCGACGCCTTTTTGTCTACAGGGTGTCCCAAAAGTTCGTTCCTCTTACTACATGCGACATAGCTTTTGATCGAAACTGCACTTCTGCATGAGATTTCTTAAAGACTTTTATTGCTTTACTGAGTACATATATTCGGAAAGTCAATATCCAGCATGCCCTCCTTTGTTTGATATCACGTTCCGAAGCCGTTGCGGCATGGAGTGGGATATTAAAGTCATGTAGCGTGACGTGGAGAGCGGGATTTTCTTCCAGGCTTGTTTGAGCCGTCTTTTCAGATCCTTCATGGTTTTAGGAGTTGGGTCTTTATAGACGACTTCATCCATTATGCTCCAACGATTCTCCACAGGGTTAATATCTGGGGAATTTGGGGGCCAGCATGTTTTCTCTATAAAATTTGACAGGTTTTTTTTTCGCACCATGCCTGGGTGGCCTTGGCTGCGTGTGCTGGCGCCCCGTCTTGGACGAATGCACGTGGCGATTGGAACTGCACAATTTTCGCTTGTCTGTTGCTTCATTCACGTTTATACGGTGAAGGACAGGCTTCTAATAAGTTGTTGATGTAGTAATCGACAGTCAAAGTCTGTCCTTGGGGTAAAAGATGTATCCCAGTGAGACCGCGGCCTGTCATTCCGCCCCATATGATCCATTTTGAACTTTTTTAAACCTGATATGCTGGAGGAACTTTGCTCTCCTGAGAACCCCAAACAATATCAAATTTCGAATTGGGCAGCTGAAACAAATATTGGGGACATTCGTCCGAAAAAAGAAAATCATCCCATTCTGCCGCAGTAAGGTTTTTGTACTGCTTAGCAAATTTCAGTCGAGCTGCACGCTGCTTGGCTGTGAGCAGAGGTTTCTTTTGCCTTCTCAGCGGTCTCCAACCTTCGTTTTTTATAAACCTCAAGATAGTGTTTTTTCCCCCAACATGGCCTTTGCTTGCTTATTGTCGTGAAAGCTGAGCTGTATGGTCAAGTTTCCCCTTTTGTACTTAGCTTTGTTCAGAATTCTTTTAGCTGCCTCATTAGGAATTTCGGCCTTCCCGTTCTTTTCTTGAGGACCATTTCACTACCCAACGTTCAGATTTTTGCAGATTTTTGGAAATTTATTTAACTCACAAGCCAATTGATCTGAGTATAGACGCTTGGGCTCTCAAGTAGCTGAGCTTTTTAGCATTAACAGGGTGATCTTTCATGATATTCACAAAACCGAGGGAAGATTGTGAGCAATTCAGGACACAAAATACGACAAATATTTGGCGGGAAAATATAAACGCGCGTGCACACCTTTGGCGGGAAAATGCAAAAATTGAATTTTCCAATAAAAAGATGGCGCAATAAATATATGATACTTAATCAGACTGAAATAAACAACTTGTGCATAAATAATTCGTTTCACGAGTACAATCGTAACTTACACTACAGACTTACAAAGTAGAGGAACGAACATTTGGGACACCCTGTATATAATAAAAAGAACATTACACCAGTGTGTACACGGCGGCTTGAAGATATGAATTTTATTTTCTCGTGGCCAAAACAATATTTCACTCACTCGCTGCGCTCGTTCGTAAAATATTGTTTTGCCACTCGAAAATAAAATTCATATCTTCGCGCCACCGTGTAATATCCTCTATGCATGCCCCATACACAAACTGCTCCTGTAGATCGAGTTATGAAGAAGATATCAAACAAATTTCACCAGCAGGGAGTACTCAGCATACTGAAACTCTACAAAGTTGACCCAACTTTTTCAAGTTTCAGTCGATGTCCATCCTTGCCATCTGTTGCAACATAAGAAACGAAATACCGATAAATATGGTCTTGAATAACAATAATAGACTACTATTTTCGGCTTAAGCGTTTTGCAAAGATAACAAATTGCATGACATTGCTCTTTTGAACGTTCGCGGTCACCTTAACCGAGTTTATGGTCAATCATTCTCTTGATTACTATAATACTGACAATACTGACATGCGGTCACCTTTACCGAAGTCCCAACGGTTTATTTGTTGTGAAAGGATTGAACCCAGGAGCCATTTCACTACGTTTACCCGGACGATCAAATTCAACCTACTTTTGAGTATATTTATTGTCAGCATTCTCTTGATTACTATAATACTGACATGCGGTCACCTGTATTAAGTGGTCGCGGACACTTTTACTGAGGTCCCAACGATATATTTTTTATTGTCAACCTCTCCTCTAAAACTGTCCCTAAGTCATGTTTTATCATACTAGTCTTAAAAGATATACTTTAGGTATTTTTTCCATTACAAAAAAAAGTACTTTATTTATCGGGAATGGATTGCATAATTGGAATAATTTAAGGTTTACCCAAGCCAGACGGTTACCCGAATACTCGCACATTTCTTCTTATTTTATGCGACGTGTTTACAAGACCGATAAGGGTAACCGTGACGCATAGGTTGAACCTTAAGCGCTACAGACAGGGGTGTAGTTGCCATTTTAAAAGCCATTAAGCCCGGGCTTGACAAAAAATTGGGTTAAAATGAGCTCAATTAATCGCATGTTAACAAGATAAGAAGTTGCATTTAATACAGGCACCAATGTCTTTCTCAATTATTGACGTGCAATATTGGCGTATATTTCACTAGGAAAATCCGTCGTGGAACCCCATCTTGGGTTTTTCAAGTAGATACCTTGCAGAGCTCGAGCCGCTCCACTTTGTTTACTTTAAGTACCCGCTAGAATCATTAGTTTAAAAACTCATAATTTCGGAAGGTCTCAGCTCTAAACAGCAGCTAGGAAACCGCTTTCTCCTTGTTTGTTTTTTGTTGTTGTTGTTAGGCTGTGCTAGGGACTAACTTTAAAAAGTTGACAAACCACTTTCAAATGTTAAGTAGCCAAGTAGCTCCTACCGAAAAACTTTAATTTAATGCTATGTTGAACTACTCTTTTTCCGCATTGATCCAAGTGGAAATGCAACTTCGAACAAACCCATCCACCTGAATGATTGTTTAATTTACTCCCCCCCCCTCCCAACCCACGTCTCCTGTAGGGCTTATACAACTCCGGCTTACAAGGAAACAATTGCTGGCTACGCTTCTAACAAGGTTACCCTAGAACCAGGGAAACCCTACCTGCCGTGTAAACACTTTGTTACAGGAATCACTCACCTACCAGGGCAAACTTTCTTATTGTTTTAAGGGATTTTTACAGTTGTGCTACGTCACACGTGACCATTAATGCGGAAAATGTCTCTTGAGTTTTCAGATATAGGCTTGTTTTTCAAAATCTTTGCGAGGTTAGGAATTATTTTGAGATTTACACGACATTTTCGTAGACATAGAGCTATAAATGAGGTTTTTTCTTCCCATGGTGATTGATTAATTGATTGATAGTTCATTTATTCATTTTTCCATCCAATCATTCATACAACCAATCATCAATCTGTACGTCTACACGCTTATTTGTTCATCCTATGCCCCACCTTACAAGACACTGGAAGTGGAATGTCAACCTTAGACAGACTATTGAACAGTGTAAAGCTAAACCTACAAGAACTGCTTTTCCTATGAAAGAGGATTATTCTTAGTCGGCACGATTCTGAATAACATATATTTTGAGTTAGGTTCGTACTAATTCTAGCTTGCTGATAACTTTTTCTTAGGTTTGACAGACTCTCCACTACAAAATTAATTCACACAACATAATTCACACACATAATTCACTCGTAAAAAGAAACGGATTGCTTAACACTGGCAGTGGCTTGAGGGGCAATTGCCTAATGCACAGTTCTGAACGCACCACTTGTCCATAGCAGCTTGTCCGGTCCAGGGCCCCGTGGCCTTACATCCAGTGGAGGGTTTCTGTGTTTTGGGGGGTTTGGAACTAGGTGTAAACCCTGTCAAAGGCGCCTGAGTAGAGGGTTGTTCTGTTAGGGGTGTATCTGTACCACTAGCCCCTCCCTCTGGTGTTATCTTGATATCGGCACAGTTAACAAATGTTTCTTGTTTCTTTCCCAAACCAACTCCACAATTTCCTTCTTCATTGCAGCCCCAGTTGTTTCCCACTGTCCACCACCACTGAAGCACGCAGTGATCACATGTCAGGCCTTTGGGCAGCACGAGTTTGATGTGGTAGTTTCCATTTGCGGATGAGTGCAACTGCCACCTGTTCGAACCATCGGGTTGCAACAAGACGTGAGTTAGCTGTTCTTGGGTGATTGGCTGTCTCTCCAGCTTACCTACGGTGAAACGAAAGAATCCCTGATGATTGGAAGTGATCTTTATTGTGACCTGAATTGTTTCTCCTTCCTTATAAGTTTTGGTGATAAAACCATCTTGAGCGAATAAGCCTGGGTAGACGTACTTAGGGTTTGCTATGTTATATTCGTCGCCGCAAACGCCGCATTTACCACCATGTTTGTCCCACTGTGCGCTGAATCCCCCACAATTCAATTCGTTATCCGTGAACTGCTTTGGACGGTTTGAAAAATATCTCCAAGCGGAGTTTCGGCTGGGGGGATCAAGCATCATCCCATGACCTAAAACAAAGGTGACCAAATTCGCGGCTACGAAAAATTGTATTACTTCTTTGGCCATGACTTTGCTGTTTTCCTGTGTTGCGCGCTTCCTACAACTTAAAGTGAAGACTGAGACTGAATAAACATCAAAAATTGATCTCATAGGTGCGCTTATAAAGGAAGTACACTTATTCTTTCAGCTGCTGAAACGTTGCGCGCATAATCAAGAGAGCAAATAACACATGTTGCAGTCAATGCCGTAGACTTTTTAACATTTACCTCTGAAGTCAAAGCCGCATTAGCTTGTACTCTTGTTCAGTGTTAAGAAAGTGTTGAAATCTGGCCAGTTGTCTACTTGTCTATAAAAAAGCACATTTATGACCATGAATAGAGGTGGCGACTGCTGTCAAAATAAAGAAGCTTTTTTCGGAACACAGGATATGAAAAAGAGAAATTGTTTCATCTTTTCAAGGCAATTATAGATTATTATAAGAGACTACTGCCAAACGAGTCTTTTTTTAAGATCGTGTTTAAGAATCTGTACCTTTAATGGCTATAGTATGAAATCTAACTGTTTCAGTTTCATTATGAGGCTTAAATGCACGTGAATGAGACTGAGACGCCAAGGATTTTGCCGCTTTCTGCATATAATTCTGAAATGTATTGTTTTATACTGAATTAAGTAAACAGCTTTGAATGAGACGTATACCATGCAAAAGGTATATGGAAGGTAATGAAGAGAAATCGCTTTTTCCTTTCACAGAACTTTGATCACCTAGCACGTAAGTAAGAAACAGGAAGGTGAAGTAAGAAACTTAAAAAAGCAAAAAAAAAAAACTATTCTTGAGTTTTCGAAATTGATTTGATCAAAAAGTCAACGCAACATCAACGCATAATTGAATACCGTTATTCAGCCATCGGGAAACACGTTGAAACACAGCATGGCAACAACAGAACAAAGACTGACCATCTTCTCAAAGTTCTGAGGAAATGTAACAGCAAGCTTGATTGCTTAGTCTACGAGATGTTATACATAAAGGACATCAAGCCTTCTCTTAACACGCAAGCCGACTCCATTCGCGCCAAACTATTTACGTGACACTTTCGTACATTTCTTATTTTTTTCTCTTATTGTGTTTGTTACCTTGGGAATTATACCCATTGGACCCGCAAACATTTTATGTATTGTTTCAAGTTTTATATATTCGTCTTACACCTTATACTTTTTCACTTTTCAACTTGATAATAGCGTAACGTAGCGCCGAAACGTCGTTCACTTTTTAAAATGTTTTTTAAATGTATTTTAAAAATCTTTTAGCGTTTAACTTTTTGAACAAATTATTCTTGAGTTGCCGAAACTTTAAATTCAAAGGCTTAGCGCAAAACCTGTCGTGTGAAAATGAGTGTTGTCTGCAAGAGAATTAATTATATATATTTATATTACCGTCAAACCCCCCCCCACCCCCCCCCACCCCCCTCCCACATACAATAGAAACTTGGAGTGCAAGGAAACACACTGAATCAAGTCATCACGCATCACGCACTAGTCTGGTTTTTGCTCCAGCTTCAGTGGTTGAAAAGAGTAGCACGAACGTTTGTCTTACAGTGGCATTTGCCATCTAAATAAGACCGAAGCATGCACAGAACTGACAATGAATAACTTTTTACTTTCGAAGAAAATTGTTGCCGCAAAAACATTGTATTTGAAAAGCGGTGCTACTGAATAAAATATATCCTTTGCCTTTCCTTAAAAAAAATTAAAAGGGACCTCAGCAAAAATCTAAAGACACAGAGAATTTGGTCAGAGAAGTGAAACACCAACAAATCCAAGAAAGCTAGGTCTCATTTATTTATTTTTTCTCAAAGTACATTGCGTCACCCTTACATACGTTACACATACAGGTGTAGTAAGCGCTCTATCACTTCTGAGAATTTTATAGGATTTTTACTTGTAGGTTCAGTTTTTGGGCAATTTCCGATACGCAGCTCAGATGAATTTTATTTAGAAGTATGTTTTTTTTTCACGCCCTGTTGGCTTGTCACGCCCACCACGATGGCTGTCATCACTACGGCGGTCTCTTTCATCCTTCTTCAATCGCCGTTTATCCGCTCTGCTCAACTCCTCGCTCCTTCGCTCACCCGCAGCTTGCCTAGGCAAAAGATAGCAAAAGAAATAATATGGATGAAACATTCGAACTACCGGGCATTTAGGCTGACGGAATCCGTGCCCGTGAGTCGTCAAAGTGACTCGTTTTTGGTTTTTGTAGACTTGACTCGGCAGTTTTACCACATGTTTAAGAGGGTGTGAATGGGGTTAACCGACTAGCGACAAAAGGCGAAAAATATTACTGACTACCGACAAAACGAGTAAAAAATTACCGACTACCGACAGGAAAAATATTAATCGACTGCCGACATGGGCTGACATTATCAATATTTGTTTTCAGAAAAAAGAGCATTTTGCATTTTTTTCGAGCCGTTAGGAAGCACGCTCTTTAAATTTGTGACTCATCAGATGGTCTAATAGAAGAACTTCCTCTTTTGTTGATACGGGTACATTACTACAACCAAGATCATAGTCACAGAAGCCACACCTTAAAGATGCTACCGACTTTATAAATGTTATGGAAAAGACAAAGGTGAAAAAACTGAACGTTTCTTGTTTCGGTTCGAGAAATGCTTAGATTAATCCTTAAATAAAATTCTTTCCAGTTTAATGGAAAGTACTATCAGTAAAAAACCACGGTACCGCGATGAGCACAAACAGCAGTTTCCTTTCCAATATTTTCATGGCCGCATATATTGAAACACAAAGTTTAAGCAAAGATGATTTTTTTTCCCTATGGGACATAAGTAAACCAGACATGGTAGATTTCTTCAAATTCACGGAACAAGTAAACTTACTTCACCCTACTGCTCTACTGGCTATGAAATTTACGACCGAAATATCTGACACTGAGACAGTCTTTTTAGACCCGGTTGGATACCAAGGCACAACATTCAACGAAAAATGAGAAAAAGCTATATCATTGACGTAAAGACGCATTTTAAACGGAAACCTTCCAGTATATACATTTTCACCTCTTATCACCCACCAATTGTTAAAATGGATTTGACAAACAAGAAGCCTTGAGAATCCTACGAATAAACTCCTCTAAGGAAGTATTTCAGACTTCAAAAAGCGCTTGATGGATAGTTTTGAAAGAAAAATTGTAATAATTAATTTTGAAAGAAAAATTGCTATTAGAAGTAAAACTCACAGAAGGAAAGCAGCGCTCCTGAAAAAAACGATAAGGAAGAAAAAGAAATATTGCCTTTCGTGACACAATACAAGCCCTTAGTGTCTATTATAAAAGAAGCTTTAATGAACAAGTGTAATCTCATACAAAACCAACCACTACCTTGCCAAAGTTTTAAAAAACCACTTGATCCTCGGACGTACACGCAAAATCATACCCCCCATCCAGTCCTTCAGATAAGGGGAGGGGGGGGGGCGGTCATCCAGACCGTGAGATAAGGAGGGGGCCCGGTCTCAAAAAAAATTTTTTTCGGCCCTTCGGGCCTCATTTTGATCGAAAAAAAGAGGGGAGCGGGCCCCTCTGACCCCTCCCCTGGATCCACCACTGCCCCTCCCCAGAGTTTTATAATAAGATGAGGTATATTTTACGAATGGTGGCGCTGCTGGAGGCCTGTGACGTCACCAACAATGGTCGCCATCTTGGATTTTACCAAGAACTAGAAATCAGGTGAAAACAGCGAGAAATGGTAATTGCTTGACATGAACAATAACACATAAATAAGCACTTTGCATGATTTTAGCCACAAGATTTACTTTTATTGTTAAAAAAATGGAAGAAAAAAAATACATCTTCTCTCGAAACGGCTTGACCACCTGCTACGTATTACGTCATACCTCGTAACCATAGAAACTGATCATCACTGAACTTGTCTCAAACTCCGTGCGAGGGATAAACGACCATCTACTGAAATCGTCAGGTGCTGATGTTTTCTCCTCTTGGAAAAATCCCAGAAAATCTTAAGGGGGTTGGCATCCACCTTCCTCCACCCCTTGTACGTCAGAGGGTTAAAGTATTCTTTCTTTGAGAAAGGAAAATATGGCAAAGGACATGCTTGTTAGAGCCAAAACGTTAAAGGTTTACGGATGTGCAGCCTGTCACCCCTTGCAGTTTTTCCCTAAGAATAATTTAAGTACCCAAGAGGCTGAAGTCTATTAATGAATTAATTACTTTTTATTGTGCCCTGTAGTCGACAAGGAAACTAAGTTCGCACTTACAATAAAAGGTTTGGTGATCTTATCAGTACTCATGATATTCATTTGGCAAACAATGGTGAAAAAAAACCATCATGTTGCATAAACAAACAAGAGTTAATGAAGTTTAAGTGCAATCAAATGATGCATCCTTACAAGTTTTACTCTCTCCTTAGGGATCAAAGTCGTGAAATACATAAAAAATATTAATAATTAACAAGCGTTTTTTACTTATTAACTGAGATTTTCCAACAACCGACAAAAATCAAAAAGTTTAACCGACTACCGACAAAGATCGAAAATTTTAACCGACTACCGACAAAGTAACTGAATTTTAAGCGACAACCGACAGGTGGACCCCCCCATTCAGACCCTCGTTTAACCGTTAATTGGACCCTCGGTGCTCGCGTGGCTGCTATGAAGGTCGATGGAATACTTTCATGGCAGCTACCGTGACACTTTTTTGTGAAAATTCCCTCAACAATTCGGACTACCAGGCATTTAGACGGGGAGAAACCGTGCCCGTGAGTCAACCACAATACTCAAAACCCTGAGTGATTCCGGCTAACATTTGGTTATAAAACGCTGTTGATTTCCCATTACTTTCCAATTCTAAACAAGGATAGAATATTTTGAGGGTGATTCCTAAAGAAATTGTAAAATTAGAGGAGCCTGCTTTTCAAGACTCAAGCTGTGTCGAGAGTTTAGCTTGAAGCGGCTAGAAGCCTTGCAAAATGAGGTTTGCAAATGAAAGCGCTGTATCTTCGTTATTGCTTTAGGAAAATAATCGAGGCAAGTATGTATTCTTTGGCTTAATAATAGGCTTTCTAACTCTCAAGTCGCCTCTCGGACTGCCGGGTGTTTAGCCTGTGCGAAAACGTGCCCGTGAGTCACACGCTGCTACTACTCACGAAGTTTTCTGAAATGTCGAAACGGCGTCGATTCTTCCCTATGCCCAAGAAACCACAACTGCTCAATTGCGAAGCTATTCCTGTTTTCCTGATCGCTTGGTGATTCTAAATGAAGATAGAATACTTTCAGACGATTAGAAAAAGGAATTTCGAAGAAAATTCAAAGAATTTTCTGACTGCCAGGCATTTAGTTTTTTTAAGACCCTTCCCGGCCGCCGGGCATATGGCCACAGAGAAAAAAATATTCACGCTATGGCCTAAAAAAACTTCATACAAGGAATTTGATAACGAAAAAAATTCCTGCGGCTCGAAAATTTCCCACCCCCTCGTAACTTTTCTAATGGTCCGTCCCTAAGTTAGTGGAATTCAGGAGGGATTTGATAACCTAAAGCTACCTAAGCCGAAATCCTGGCGTTGTTTTGCTGAGGTGAAGTTGGTTTGGCAACACAAATCTTACTGTTTTTGTTACTAGCAAAATTGTTTGTTCCTTGCTTAGTACTCTTGATAAATAGAGGCACGTTTTAGCCGTAAATCAGTTGAGTTCTTGACGACATACTGAAGGAACAGCAGTTGTAAAGTTAACAAGGGAAAAGTTTGGTTATATAGTTTAGTAGTTTGGTTTGTTCTGTTATTTATCGAATAGCCAGGGAGCAAGCTCTCCATTTGGGAGAGTCGCGAGAAGTCACGCGAGAGCATTACGCGAAAGGTTCGCAATTGAGCTGGTGAATTGAGAGCTTATTATTGCTAGCAAGCTATTTTTCGAATTTCTCGTTTTGTTTTCCCTGCTGTTACTTGCTTTATTTTTGTAATCGGAGACGAGTGTTCACGGCGTAGCGTCGCCAAATTATCTTCGTTTCGTTTGCGTATTATTACACATCTTCTGTAGTCGAATTCATTTTGTTTATTGCAAAAGATCTTTTTCTGTTTACAACTGTAAATTGGAGAGTTTTGTTCTTCTATTATATCCTAGTCTTTTGAATTAGTTTTCTTTGTTTTAACTACACCTTGGTCATGCTGTTAGGTCAGAACTATCTGCTCACCAATTACTTCTTTTCCGTTCCGCTTAATTACTTTTGTTTCGTTGCGAATGCGAATGCGAATGTAAGACGGCCAAAACGGTCGACGCAAGAACAACAGATTTGAGCTTAAGATTTACGACTTTATTAAATCAAGCCATGAAGACAAAAAAAAAAACGGGAACGAGTAACACTAAGAATACAAGAAGAAAAGAAAAGTTACAATAAGTTAAACAATATTTCTACCTGGAGTTATGAAAACTGGGTTAGCAAACATTTTGTAATTTTTCTCAACTTCCCCTGTCTAATTGCTTGTTTACTGTGTTGTTTGCTTATGTGGTGTTTTTTTTTTTTGGTTGTTTTGTGGATAGGGATTTGTGTAGAAGTGGAATTAGCACAGAATTACTTTCTTACCCTCCTCTCCCCCCCCCCCCCCTCCGTTTTTTTCCTTACCCACAATTCTTTCTTTTAACACAAGTGACAGTTATTTGAAATCAGCGCCTAAAGCTGGTTTCGGTGCCGTTTAGCGCAGTTTAATTTTATATATTGGTCACCTTGAGAAAAGTTTCCCCGGAGAGCATCATGTAAAGCTATGATATGGGACAAAGATATTACGATTCGCAGAGTCTGCATCGTCCAATAACGTATTTTAGTATATACTAAGACAGTGGATAGTGTTTTTCGCGCGCTCTGATTGGCTACTCAATCAGTGAATATCCTGCACTATTCACTGATTCACCTCCAGTTCCTCCGAGCGAGAGACGCCAAACTCGCGTAAGTTGCAAAATGCCTTCCCGGTTTGCTGCCGTAACAAACAAAAAAAATTCACAACTAATCAAGCAAGCTGTTTCCGAAATACACGAAGAAAGTGACGAAGCTCGGGGTGGAAGTTTTCACAGGTAAAGCTTTGTCTTTTTGACTTGAATTTATCGATAAAACCGGCGAAAAAGTTTTGTTGTTTACAAATGCAAATTAAGTTTAAGTCTTGCGTTACTTTTTTTAGTTGACTTGTTCATAAATAAGCTTAAAACTAAATCTAATAATCCTTTTTACAGAATGATTTTAAATACGAAAAGAATTCACAACTCCTTTTGAGGAAATTTCCCCGCAAAAGCTAAACAAATGCCTTCAAAAGTTTTATTTGCCGGCAAGAAAAAGCGACGACAGCGGCCGTTCGGTCATTGCGCGCCAAAATTGTAATAGTTGCAGGCAAAAGGAAACCTAAGGAAATGAGTTAAAAATCATCATTTTTGGGCTCAATTATCTCACTGTTTTAGTATATACTAAAACAATTATTCACCTCAGTGTCGGTGGCTAGTGATGGATATTCACCCGGGCCACGACTTAGTTTTTTTTCTGGTGTGAAAACAAGGCTGCTAAGGTGATCCGCTGACCGTATGACTCTACATCCGGGAACTTGAATAAGACGAGTGTAAGAGAAAAGTCCAGAGGTGTTTATCTGGCAATAGGCTGAGTTTTTCCGAGTTATTCGATGATATTTCGCTTATGTTAAACGTGAGAAGATTATGCGTGGTTGTGGATAGTCTTATCAGTGCCGCGAAAGTGTGTGATTGTGTGATTTCCGCATGGTGTTGACAGGTCTGTGATTGCGTGGTTGAACTGCGGTTTCGCCAAAATATTCTGTGCCAGCCATTAATGTTGTTTCGTCGGTGTTTAGCTTAGCTGATTGTACCTTGGAAAAGTAACTCTCGACTCAGGAAAATTGGATCTAGGTCTA
>NC_133207.1:14246821-14271821 GCF_958299795.1 Porites lutea | reverse complement strand
CTTATATCCGGCATGAAAACGTTTAATTTGACCAATATTAACTCTTTGCATGACTCGTAACGCCGATAACCGATTGAGAGTTTATAGTTAATTCATTTAATTTTGGAAAGTGTAAAATCTAGGAGTTGAAATTAACATATTAATATTAGTTATTTTAATTATATTCTCGTTGGGTGCCCCTACGTCGTGCTTTCATCCGTTTCTCGGTGTTTGGAACCCCTGATCAAAACCTCGCACTCGTTTTTGATCTATTACTTACAGAACATTTTTCTCACCGCAAATAGAAAGAAAACGTTCCAAAGAATATTCAGTTATAATTCTGGCTGGAAAAGAAAGTTTTGAGCGATTTTCTTGCCTTGAGTTCGTCTTTGAAAAAGGCAAACACCGGGAAGCCGGCTTAAAACATAAACTTAAGCATGAAACTTGAAGACTCAGGCTTTTTAGGGACACTTTAATACTTGTCTTCCTGTCTCTGTATATGTTTCACCGAATTATATTTCTTTTATTGATTGTTAGTAGTCTCTCTTGCAATTTTAATCACTGTGCCGATTGTTTTCAGTCGTTCAGTGAACATCGCTTGCAGGAGTACTCAAAATGCCGCGCGTTAAACCATTAAATAAAAAATAAACATACTAAATGCTTTATTATGTTGGAGCGTAACTCTGTTAATGTTCATTCAAACACTCGCCATAGCTCGCACTACAAAAGTGAGAACCGGATGACCGTATGGGTGATTTTGGAAATTTTTTTAACGGTTTAGCTAAAAGCCCACGCGTTCTTCCATCGTCCTGAATATTGAATGAGTGCAATTTGTATTGTGAAATACTTCTTTCTGTCCGAGGTCTGTATGATAAAAACAGTGCATCATACTACTGTTTAATTTCACCTCAGATGTGACGTATAAATGGTATAAAAGGTTGGTTTACACGCATCCAGATTTGTTGGCAAGATTTTGCAAAGTAAACTTGTCGAACGCAAAAAATTTGGCCAGATTTTTTTTCTAGGCCTAATTAATCTACGGTGATCAAGAGCCATTATGGCTCTTAAATGTGATCGAAGATGATTACCAGTTTTTGGGTGTACATATGAGGCTATCAACTCGATGTAAGATTTGGTTCACTCTTGGGCTGTTTGCAAATTATTTTTCTCTAAAATCACGTAGCCTTTCCCTCAAAAGTCCCATAAATGTGCTCTAAAGTTAGCTGAATTGTGGAATACAAGTTTATTGTTTGATTTAAATCATAGATTTCTTAATGGCAGCCTCGCTTTTAGCCCTGGCTAAATCTATATATTATGTTCAGGCCCCTACTGTGAGTTGTCTTGTCACGCAGTTTGCACGTAAAAGCTTTGGAATTAGCTGCTTTCGGGGTTCGTGTATGAGAGAAATCGACGTAATTAACCCAAGGGTTTCAAAAATAACTGTCACGCACGCAGTTTGCACGTGAAGATGTTGGACTTTGCCCCCTTTACGGTTTTAAAGAGTGAAAGAATGCAACTTGTTTGTGGGTTCAGTTTTCGCAACAATATTTTTTTTAGAAATCACCTCCTTTCCGAACATATGCATTGAAATTATGCATCATTCAATGTTAAAAGTAATAGTCTAACATCAGTTAGCTCCAATAAAATTATCAAACTGCTGTAATACTTTATATGTGGCCACTCATCGCATGTCATTTCCCTCACTGAAACATTGCGTGACATCTTTAGCTCTCGATAACTGAGGGCAAAAATTTTGTCAAACTCTTGGCTATAAACCCAACCCGTCAATTTCACAGTGTGATTTTCAATGTTTAATACTACCAACGATTTAAAAAATATTCGTTACTTCTTAAACTCAAACAAAACATAAAGCAATTACGAGTGGATAGAAATGGCAAAAAAATTGATCTGGCTAAACGAATTATCGCATGTCAAAAAACAGAGCCATTTCCTGTAATACAATATTCCTCACGAACGCAAACACCTCACAGTAAGCATGAAAATTGCTCAAACTCTTGGGTGTGATCCAAACCCGTTTTAAATTCCAAATATTTTTGAATGGTTTAATTCCTGGATTTAATTCTTCCAAATTTCGGAAAAAACCGGCCGGCTTTTAGGTGAGGTAAAAAATACGGTAAGCTTCTGAATAAGATCATCTTTTCCTCCAAATTCAAAATTATCCTTGCGTTGCTTTAAACTGTTCATCGCCTTTAATTCCTTCGTCCCCGCATTGTTGGGAATTGTGCCAAGTTCTTTGTTGCAAGGTTTTTGAGATCGTAAAGGTGGGATTAAGAACTTTGCTTGCAGAGCTTTTTTTCTAGCCTGCTTTTTACCTTGTACGAGACGTTCGCGTGGCACATTCGTGTCGCTTGGCTTGTTTACGTTCGCACGTATTGCGTGCCTATTGCAACTCTGACTCAAAACAAGCGATCTCGATTACTCTTGTTGGGCGACGCCCAAGTAATAACCTTGGGTTCGTATGTAAGATGTGACCATTTTGTTTCTATCGAAGACGCTCTCGAAGAGAGTGACCATGCTTAGTGAACGCTGACGAAGTGGGAATGGGCGGAGAAGAACAAAACTCTCTAACGGGGTAAACGTTAAATTTCTCGTTTGACTGGCCCACGTTTGATATATCAAAATTCTAGCATGACTCAGAGGCTTTAGAGGCAAAATTGCAAATTTTTCACGACTCCATTGTCTCGCAATTCCCAGAAGAGAATCATGTTGAGCACAAAGAAAACAAAACCAAATATAGAAAAATGACCAGAAAGCCTCGGAGTCATGTTAGAATTTTAATATATCAAACGTGGGCTATTGGAGTTGATATCTCGCTAGTCTTCTCCTCCTGGCTGGATCGAGGGGAACTGGAAGTGATAAAAAACTAGCATAAGTCTCTGTTGAATGGTGAACGGAAAAACCGTCAGGGATGCGTGACACTTCTACTTGGATAGCTGATGAGGTGATATTCCACAAAAAGATATCAAAAAAGTGTCAAATGTTTTTGTTAAAAAACAGACGTTTCTGGTATATGACCCTTCTTCATTGTGAGGAAACGTTTTAATTTGTCTGTTATTTGTCTACACTTTCGAATATCAGCGACAGAAGTCAGAGAGATGTTTCGTCTCCATGGTTAAGTTACTGTCCTGGTCCCTTGTAAGTGATAACCCTATGTAAAATCATTAGAGACGACTGGAGAGGGGTCATAGACGGTATATTTCAGAGAAAAAAGCTAGAGGCAGCGACAAATAAAAAAATCCTGGCAAAAGGCAGTTTTGAAATAATATTCTTTTCACTGGTCCCTATTTCTTAACTCAGAGGTTAGTCTGCTCAATACTCGACAATAAATAACGAAAGAAAAGGAATCTCTCTGACCGTTCGCGGTGGCACTGAACACATTAACGGTAATTACATGTAACTCTCGGATACTCGAGGTACTCCGCCTAGGTACCCTAAAATAATGCCTCCAAACAGGTCATAATAGAGCAAGATTTTTGAGCTAATTATTACGCCTGGTTGAGAAAAACAAAACAAATAATTAAAGATACCACTAATACTCCTTAAAAGTAGCTTGTAATAACTGAAGGAAGAAGAGACCAGTATAAGATTTCAGGTGACCGCCACCCTCCCCCTCCCCATGCCCTTAACCCGACGTTAAAACGAATTTCTAACATAGGGCAAAATATTGGGTTAGGGGAGTCTTCGGGCCTGTGTGCTTGGAGGTGTGACGTCCCAGATAGGTCAGGTAGACAACTCAGGTGGTGTAAAAAAATAACCTGCGTTTACATGCAATTTTGAAACCCCGCCATCCCAGGGTACATCATGTACACCTGATGTAGACCCACCTAAACGGGTTACCTTAGCTACCTGGGGTCTCCTACCAACATGTAAACAGGCGCTAATTATACTGGGTGCCATCAATCTTGAGGCTTTCTCAAAGTCCTTCGCTTCTCATTTCCGGTTCCGGCGGGAAGGACTTTTATCCCTTGCAGCGCGCCAAATTTGCAGGAGGAATTTTCCCCGTGTTGGTTTTATCCAATCACGAACGGTTTTACTGATGCGCCGTCAAACAAACCCGATCGCGCCACATGAAACGTGACTTAAACTGTTTTGATCCAAACTGTGTCTTTTTTGCGGGCTGTATTTCGATTTCGCTCGCCTGTATTCAAAGACAAAACTTTAGTGGGCGTTTTGTCTTCCTCCATTTGGGTACTTTACCAAGGTCGGATTTTCCTGGCAGCCACGGAGCGAAAAAACGTTACCGACTTGTTTTGTTTTGAGCACGCGCAACACAAAGTTTTTTAATGCGATTTTTTGCAGGGGAAACAAGTCGAGCTTTGCTCTCTCGCTCACGTTTGGCGCAGAAAACATAAAAAATCTATCGCTCACGCTTCGTGCTCGTGAAAAAATTTGAGCTCGACTTATAGGCAAGTCTAACATAAACCGAAAACGATTACTCACATTCCTAAATGGCGCCATCAGTTGGCACAATTTCTGTAACATGGAACAAGACAGTCAAACACCAAGACAAAAAGCTGCCAACACGTTTTGCTTTTTATTACCTTGAAAAAAAAAAAACTTTCACGTCTTAGAACAATCCAAACAGAACATAGAAACGGGACTTGTCAAGAAGACGATGAATAGGGAGTATTATATTAAGCACTTCGCAATGGTTGTTTCCCTTTTGAAGTGTTTTTATTGAGGTATCACGAGGGGTTGCTATCATGGACGTCATACTCCATTACGATCAGGCAAGGCCTTTTCGAGTATCCTACGTTCTAAGCGTTAGGCGAAACAATTTATTTCCACTTTACGGGTTTTTCAAGAACTTTATTTGGATGTCATGCTTTTATCATTTGAGTAGCTTAAGATATTTTTCCTTTCGGTGCCTATTCGCCTATTGAAGACCACAGAGAATTCCACTACTTGTTCTGGTCGTCTTTCCTTTACCCTTGAAACAATTAGTTCCGTTTATATGGAGAGAAGTTGTCCCGAGTAAGAGGGTCACCCTCCCATCCGAGTCAACGCGTCAGCGAGCGTTGATATCAGAAAAACGTGGTCCCTTTTCCCAAAAGCCACCAGCGCTCGCCCATCCTCTAATTAGGGACTTTAAGATCCAACGACGCGACGGCAACGAGAACGTCGCTTAAAAAGTGAATTTGCGTTCTTTCAGTATTTATCGCAATAATTCCTACCCACTTACTTTGTCAAATGTAGGCAAACCCTCCTGGAATTGAATTCCTCGGGACCATATCCAAGGTTCAAAAAGAGAAATAAAATTTCGTCATTGCTTGTTTATGTCCCCAATAAAACGCGAAATTAGGCATTTTCGCGTCGTAGTCGTGCAAAAAAGGGCAAAGAAATGTACAAAAAAGCGTGATGCACGTACAAAGTTATTGTTTTGCTTATAGAACCTATTGTTTTTTTGACGTTCTCGTTGCTGTCCGCGTCGTTGGATGTTAAAGTCCCTATTACAGACCTTAAGTTAGGGTGGACGGTAAGGTAGAGGACGGCAACCGGAAATAACAGTTGCCCGATTTGGGGCTAATTAGCATATATCTCAGCCGTCCAACCTACGTCGTCTGCACGTCGCGACGGTGAGAAAGCTGAGTGCGGCGGTGTCTCGAGAACGTGAGTTTTTTGTTCGTGTTTTCGTCTTCAAAACATCTTTATTTTAACAGAATACCGCTTTAATCTTTTTCTGGAGTGTCTAGTTTACTTCAAATGGTAAACCTTTTTCAATTACTTACTTCAACACTATTTTATGATTGAATATAACATGAGCTTGTGCAACAAGTGGTACAACTGCAGGATTAGAAGTCCCAGTGATAAAATAATCACATTTAAGTACTCTCTCACCATCTGAACATCGGCTTTTACCCTTTTCTTCATTCACGAAGTTTTTAGTTTATTTTTTCTGCTTAAGTTGTAGGCCAAATGAAATTGTGTGTTAATTGTTACCATTTATTCGACAAAATAAAGCCCTGTATAAAGCAGGATGAAGGAACTTGTTTATTTTTGCGCGCAACTTGCAAATCGTATTTAATAATTTGTTCTTATTTTAATGAAGATGGAGTGGACCGTAGATCACGATATTCATGATCAGCTTGCTAAAGAAGTTCTTGGAAGTGAGCCCTACCGCTTCAAGCCCTGAGCTGTTTAGGCTCGATTACCAGCCGTAAGAACTGTGGAGCGTGCGAAGATTTGGCAATACGTGATCGCAAATGGGTTCAATGGAGCGACGAACATTCACTTTCGAGCAAAAGAGGGCTCAACTAGATTTCGTCGTACAAGGGAACGAATTTCTCAACTGATATGCACCATCAAAATTATAAAAGTACACCAAAAGCTCTCGGATCTCTTTCAGGGAACTCATTCTCAAACATTCAATAAAGTTAAGAAACGTCGTCGACCGTCACCTCTACTGAAACTTAAAGCTTGATTCACTCGCTAAGTCGACGTCGTCCCTCCCCAAGCTGTCGCGGCCAAAGTCACCGTCCTCTATGGCGCCGTCCACCTAAACTTAAGGTCGGTATTGTCTCGCCTTGACCGAGGCAGGCGGGCTAAAATGTTATATAGAGAAAAGTTGACCCGGCTAGACGGGTTACCTTCTAGCCGAGCCAACATCCTGTTTCTCATGTAAATGTTTTGCCAAGTTTTGTAAAGAAATGTAGGAAAAGTTGGCTCGCCCAGGATAGCTCGGATAGGCGAAAGTGACCCTTTACTCGGGACACGTTTTCTCCGTATAAATGCGGCCTATGATTTGCCATTAGTCGCTTCTCCAGGCCTGTTTTGAGGAGGATTGGTAGAACGCTGATCTTATTCATATCATTCTCAGCTGAATCAAATGTTCGGTAAGTTGCTATTGGTAGCTTGCAAATTGTTTCCATTGTTTGCCCTATCAATATCCTCCGGTTCGCTATCTCGTTCGGGGAGTTCCGGATGCGATAACGAGAAATGCTCCGAACGTCTTGCGAACCTCCGATTCTGGTCTGGCTCGTGATTGGTGAGTGGTTCATTTTCCTCGCCAGGACATTTCTTGTTACAATTTATTATATTCATTTCAATTCCTGTTGAAACGAGCGACGAATAACGGCTTCGGCCATTGACGCCGTCGGGCGAAGCAACACCAACGCTTGTTTGTGGTGCAAACAGGGCGTTGTGCACCATGTTTTTCTGTCCTCGTGAAGGCAGCTTAAGCTTAACCTTTGCGTGTGAATTATAGAATGTAAAGTTACTTGCCACAACAGATACTGGCAATGCTATCATAAGAACACCACTTATAGCGCAAACGCATCCCACCAACTTGCCTGGAAGTGTTGTCGGAAACATATCGCCATATCCCACAGTTGTTATGATGGCCAGTGCCCACCAGAACGAGATTGGAATGTCTGTGAATTTAGTCTCGGGCACGTTTCTTTCCGAGTAGTAAGCGAGACTGCCGTACACTAGTACCTCTAAACCCAAAATAAAGATGAGAAAGTACAACTCGCGTGAACTTGCTCGAAGTGTCTGAGTGAATACTTGAATAACGTAGGAGGATTTTAACGGACGAAAAGTGCCGATCATGCGAAGGACGTATAAGATGCTGAAATTTCTGATGACTTCGTCGTAGGGTGTCAGAATAACCAAGTAGAAGGGTATTATAGCAACAAAGTCAGCCCAGTTTTGAAGAGTTTTCAGGAAGCAGACTCGATCTGGGCAGCAAAGAAAGCGTATTGCAATATCCAACGTGAACCAGGATACCGCAATGCATTCAATAATAAACAGGACTTGGTACTGTGTGGACAATTTATCGCTGAAGTAATCTAGCGTCAGAAGACAAAACTGTGTCACAGCCGCCACGTTAAAAATAAGAGTGATGAAGCCAAAAACCTAAAGAATAACAAAGAAAAATACGGTCATAAAGTAAATTTTACGGGGCTATACAAAAACAGACTTATGGGAAGTGTTCAGAATGGGTTCCTGCTAATGGTAACTACTCCAGAAATTTGACGAAATACCTCAGCAACGAATACATCTAGCCTATAAAGAGTCGAACCATTTAAGGGGAATCCAAAACAGTCTTGAATTCCGGATTCCACGGCGTGTATTCCGGATTCCAGGTAGTGGATTCAGAACTTAGATTCTGAATTCCATTGGTCTGTGGGATTCCAGGTTCCTTGAGCTGTATTCCAAATTCTTAAGCCCAGGATTCTGGATTCCACTAGCAAAATTTTCCCGGAATCCGAATTTCCTCAGTACATGGGGCTGATAGAGGGTCTTTATGGTGTTTAATGTTACGATGGAGTTACAACATAAAATAAAATAATGCGCACTGCTATACAGATATCCTGTTAAGTGTTACAAGAGGAATGGAGTTCTAAGAGGTATGTGTCAAAGTTTTGAAGTTTTTAAATTATGGGATTTGTCGAGAGCAAGACGAGAAATGTTTCCTTGCCGAGAGTCAGCATGTTAAGAGAATTACCTCTGAGATACTATGCTCTGGTTACTCCATTCAAATCCTTCTAAATTTGACCTTGGTCATAAGTTTGACCCAACTAGAGACAGCCACAATGGATAGAACGTCGTGCAAAATCCGTTTGAAAAACTAGACCATGAGCTGTTAGAAATTTGTCAGTTTTAGAGCAAACAAAGTGATGCTTCTACTCGGTTGAGCTCTTCTCGCTGCAGCTCTTACGGGTAACAAGAAACGATTGCGGGTAACTTAAGGAACATGTGGGGGTAACATTAGGAACAATTACGGGTAAGATAAGGAACAATTGTGCGTGACATTAAGAACAATTGTGGGTAACATCAGGAACAATTGCTGGTAACAAAACAAACAATTGCGGGTAACATTAAAAACAACTGCAGGTAACATTAGGAACAATTGCGGGTAACATAAGGAACAATTGCGGGCAACATTAGGAACAATTGTGGGTATAAGGAACGATTGTGAGTAACAGGAACAATTGCGGGTAACATAGGGAACAATTTCGGGTAACATAAGGAACAACTGTGGGTAACTTTAGGAACAATTGCGGATAACATAAGGAACAATTGCGGGTAACATTAGGAACAATTGCGGGTATAAGGAACGATTGTGAGTAACAGGAACAATTGCGGGTAACATAGGGAACAACTGTGGGTAACATTAGGAACAATTTCGGGTAACATAAGGAACAACTGTGGGTAACTTTAGGAACAATTGCGGATAACATAAGGAACAATTGCGGGTAACATTAGGAACAATTGCGGGTATAAGGAACGATTGTGAGTAACAGGAACAATTGCGGGTAACATAGGGAACAACTGTGGGTAACATTAGGAACAATTGCGGATAACATAAGGAACAATTGCGGGTAACATTAGGAACAATTTCGGGTAACATAAGGAACAACTGTGGGTAACTTTAGGAACAATTGCGGATAACATAAGGAACAATTGCGGGTAACATTAGGAACAATTGCGGGTAACATAAGGAACAACTGTGGGTAGCATCAGGAACAATTGCGGGTAACATTAGGAACAACTAAGGGTAACATTAGGAACAATTGCCGGTAACATAAGGAACAACTGTGGGTAACATTAGGAACAATTGCGGATAAAATAAGGAACAATTGCGGGTAACATAAGGAACAACTGTGGGTAACATTAGGAACAATTGCGGGTAACATAAGGAACGATTGCGGGTAACATAAGGAACAATCGCGAGTAACATAAGAAACAATTGCGGGTAACATTAGGAACAACTGCGGGTAACATAAAGAACAGCTGTGAGTAACATTAGGAACAATTGCGAATAACATAACGAACAATTGCGGGTAACATTAGGAACAATTCGGGTATCATAAGGAACGATCGTGAGTAACATTAGGAACAATTGCGGGTAAAATTAGGAACAATTGCGAATAACACAAAAAACAATTGCGGGTAACATAAGGAACAACTGTGGGTAACATTAGGAACAATTGCGGGTAACATAAGGAACAACTGTGGGTAGCATCAGGAACAATTGCGGGTAACATTAGGAACAACTAAGGGTAACATTAGGAACAATTGCCGGTAACATAAGGAACAACTGTGGGTAACATTAGGAACAATTGCGGATAAAATAAGGAACAATTGCGGGTAACATAAGGAACAACTGTGGGTAACATTAGGAACAATTGCGGGTAACATAAGGAACGATTGCGGGTAACATAAGGAACAATCGCGAGTAACATAAGAAACAATTGCGGGTAACATTAGGAACAACTGCGGGTAACATAAAGAACAGCTGTGAGTAACATTAGGAACAATTGCGAATAACATAACGAACAATTGCGGGTAACATTAGGAACAATTCGGGTATCATAAGGAACGATCGTGAGTAACATTAGGAACAATTGCGGGTAAAATTAGGAACAATTGCGAATAACACAAAAAACAATTGCGGGTAACATAAGGAACAATTGCGGGTAACAAGAAACAATTGCGGGTAACATTAGGAACAACTGCAGGTAACATAAGGAACAACTGTGGGTAACATTAGGAACAATTGCGGGTAACATAAGGAACAGTTGCTGGTAACAAGAAACAATTGCGGGTAACATTAGGAACAATTGCGGGTAACATAAGGAACAATTGCGGGTAACAAGAAACAATTGCGGGTAACATTAGGAACAATTGCCGGTAACATAAGGAACAACTGTGGGTAACATTAGGAACAATTGCGGATAAAATAAGGAACAATTGCGGGTAACATAAGGAACAACTGTGGGTAACATTAGGAACAATTGCGGGTAACATAAGGAACGATTGCGGGTAACATAAGGAACAATCGCGAGTAACATAAGAAACAATTGCGGGTAACATTAGGAACAACTGCGGGTAACATAAAGAACAGCTGTGAGTAACATTAGGAACAATTGCGAATAACATAACGAACAATTGCGGGTAACATTAGGAACAATTCGGGTATCATAAGGAACGATCGTGAGTAACATTAGGAACAATTGCGGGTAAAATTAGGAACAATTGCGAATAACACAAAAAACAATTGCGGGTAACATAAGGAACAACTGTGGGTAACATTAGGAACAATTGCGGGTAACATAAGGAACAACTGTGGGTAGCATCAGGAACAATTGCGGGTAACATTAGGAACAACTAAGGGTAACATTAGGAACAATTGCCGGTAACATAAGGAACAACTGTGGGTAACATTAGGAACAATTGCGGATAAAATAAGGAACAATTGCGGGTAACATAAGGAACAACTGTGGGTAACATTAGGAACAATTGCGGGTAACATAAGGAACGATTGCGGGTAACATAAGGAACAATCGCGAGTAACATAAGAAACAATTGCGGGTAACATTAGGAACAACTGCGGGTAACATAAAGAACAGCTGTGAGTAACATTAGGAACAATTGCGAATAACATAACGAACAATTGCGGGTAACATTAGGAACAATTCGGGTATCATAAGGAACGATCGTGAGTAACATTAGGAACAATTGCGGGTAAAATTAGGAACAATTGCGAATAACACAAAAAACAATTGCGGGTAACATAAGGAACAATTGCGGGTAACAAGAAACAATTGCGGGTAACATTAGGAACAACTGCAGGTAACATAAGGAACAACTGTGGGTAACATTAGGAACAATTGCGGGTAACATAAGGAACAGTTGCTGGTAACAAGAAACAATTGCGGGTAACATTAGGAACAACTGCGGGTAACATAAGGAACAACTGTGGGTAACATTAGGAACAATTGCGGATAACATAAGGAACAATTGCGGGTAAGATAAGGAACAATTGCGGGTAACATAAGGAACAACTGTGGGTAACATAAGGAACAACTGTGGGTAACATAAGGAACAACTGTGGGTAACATTAGGAACAAGAAACAATTGCGGGTAACATAAGGAACAATCGCGAATAGCATAAGGAACCATTGCGGGTAACAAGAAACAATTGCGGGTAACATTAGGAACAACTGCGGGTAACATAAAGAACAACTGTGGGTAGCATTAGGAACAACTGTGGGTAACATTAGGAACAATTGCGGATAACATAAGGAACAATTGCGGATAACATAAGGAACAATTGAGGGTAACATTACGAACAATTCGGGTATCATAAGGAACGATCGTAAGTAACATTAGGAACAATTGCTGATAGTATTAGGAACAATTACAGGTAAGGGGGTGTTTAGATGACACTGAGGCGACTTTCGCTCTGTAGTAAGTTTACTTCGGTTCCCCCCTAGTTATTCATTTTAATTTCAAAGGCGTCAAAAGATTTCTTCCAAAAGATTTCTTCAAATTATGGGGGTTTGTCAAACACGACCATGAGGGGTACTATGATGCTGGTTTGTGAAAGATTAATCCTCAATACATTATAAAGGGTGATTATGTGTTATTTACTGTCAACCTTACCCTGGCCAACTTTGACGAGTAAGGGTCGTCAAATGTTTTCCAGATTTTCTTTTTGATCGTTTGCCAAAAAAGTCTTGTGCAATGGACCCCAAGTCGGCGGGATTCGCTGCATATTTCACTTCCGCTGCTTGGTATTTCAATATCACCAGAGCCACTGTCGATATCTTCAAATTCGGAATCTTGATCTTCTTCTCGGGAAAATCCTTTAAACTTTTCTTCGGCATCTCGATGTTCTTCGTAATTGGCCCAGCAGCAAGTCTCCATCTGTTTTTCATCCAACCCCCAAAAGATAAGCTCTTCTTCAAAGAGCGGCCCGCAGACATCTCTTGGACAATGAAGCTTGCCTGTGCGGTAGAAATTCAGAATATGAGTAAAGACAGCGGGATTCCGATCGAAGAAAAACTCGCGCTTTTGCCCAAGCGGTCTTGGATCCTCCATAGCACTTTCAGCTATCCATGCAAGACGTGTGTCCGGAATGCTGGCCAATGTACTGACAAATGTTTCGTGTTTTTGCCCGCCAACGTTTAAATAAAGTCTTGTTTCGCCAGGGTTGTCTGAATCAAAGAGTCGAGATGGAGATCGTGACATGTTAGGCGACTGAGAAGCCTGTTCGGTGCAGTTAGAGTTGTCAAGAAAAACGCGATGAGTTACTGGACTGCTTCGTGGCTCGGGCTCAGTTGACTCTTGGATCCTAATATACGAATATATCTAAAAATTAAGTTTCTTTTAAAATGTGTAACATTAAGTTATTTTTCACCACCCAGCTGATGCCTGTTGGAAAGCGTTTCACGTTTGACAAGCGATGCATATAGCATGGCAATAGCAAACTGTCAAACGAGTAGACACGCGTTTAGCCTGTTGCCCTGGGGCTAGAAGGCATCTCGCTCTCAACTGACACTAAATCAGTTCGCAAATACACGAGTAAACACATAAATCGTTTTCTTGCAAACAAACACCCCTCGAGCGATGATCTTTTGAAGAGCGCTCTTTTGACTATGGCGTTCATTACTGCTCAAAACACTTTGAGCACATTTTTGACTTTCTGACACCTTTTTCACGTCCAGGTGGTCAACTTCCCCAGTCAGGTATCACGTCGTAAAATTTACGACGTAAACCTTGTACTCGCATCGTTACGTCGTAAAATATAATAACGTCTATTTTACGGCGTGAAATCTATTATCCTTCACTGTACTTTGAAGGTCATCCCGTCCCGTCCTTATTAAAAGTCTTCAAATATATCACGACGTGATTACATTTAGCATGACACGTTAGGTCGCAATCATAACTCTACTTGAAATTACGACGTAAACGAGGAGGTTCGCGTTACGACGTAAAATAAATTTTAGCTACACGTTACGTCGTGGATATTTACGGCGTAAAAGCAAGGTACGTTGTAATTAATCCATTTGTCAAGTTGTCAATCAAATAGGTTTTACAACGTAAAGTTAGTATAGTTAACTTGTCAATCAAAAAAGGTTCGCAATGTTTAATAAGTTAACTTCAAAGTCTTAATAGATTACCATTTACAAAAGTTAACTTCAGAGTCTTAATAGATTACTATTTACAATGTTTAATAAGTTAACTTCAAAGTGTTAATAGATTACCATTTACAATGTTTAATAAGTTAACTTCAAAGTGTTAATAGATTACCATTTACAATGTTTAATAAGTTAACTTCAAAGTCTTAATAGATTAACATTTATAATGTTTAATAAGTTAACTTCAAAGTCTTAATAGATTAACGTTTACAATGTTTAATATATAGATTTAGCCAGGGAGGGTTGTCCAATACTCACAAATAGACTCTAAGTCATAACCAACAGCATGATATCAGCATCCTTTTCGGAAACTCCTCATTGAAAACTTGTTTTGGTTTAAACACTTCCATGTAGATAATGACATTGCGCTAAGTAATTTCAGAAGTTAATTTCACAGTGAATTGAGTACATGCAGTTGTTAAAACCTGTTGCCTCAATACCACTTTGCTAGTTTCGTGCCTTTCCGCGTTGTTTCGGGTTCTTTTAAACAAGTAAGAATTACCAAGAAATAGTGCTTGTGTACAGGAAAGAAGACATTCATATGTCATGTTGTTGCTTGCTCGTGAATCACAATAAACAGAACGAACACGAGAGTGACGCGTTACCTTTCAATTTTATAATGTTCGTACGATGTTTGTTATACTCGCAGCACCTTGAGATATTATTAGCGCTAGATATATACGTCGCCCTCGCTTTGTAACTATTAGCGCGTTTCCACTTTGCGTGAAAGCGAACTTGTTTTGCGTCGTTAGCCTATAGAACGAGGAATATTCATAATAATTATTAGCGCGTCTTTTCTTGGTGTAAAAGGCAACTTGTTTTGCGTGGTAATTGGCTTATAGAACGAGGAATATTCATAATAATTATTAACGCGTTTTTACTTGGTGTAAAAGACAACTTGTTTAGCGCTAGATATATACGTCGCCCTCGCTTTGTAACTATCAGCGCGTTTCCACTTTGCGTGAAAGCGAACTTGTTTTGCGTCGTTAGCCTATAGAACGAGGAATATTTATAATAATTATTAGCGCGTCTTTTCTTGGTGTAAAAGGCAACTTGTTTTGCGTGGTAATTGGCTTATAGAACGAGGAATATTCATAATAATTATTAGCGCGTTTCTACTTAGTGTAAAAGGCAACTTGTTTTGCGTGGTTGGCTTATAAAACGAGGAATATTCATAATAATTATTAGCGCGTTTTTTCTTGGTGTAGAAGGTAACTTGTTTTGCGTGGTTGGCTTATAGAACGAGGAATATTCATAATAATTATTAGCGCGTTTTTTCTTGGTGTAAAAGGCAACTTGTTTTGCCTGGTTGGCTTGTAGACAAAAGGCGAGGAATATTCATAATAATTATTAGCGCGTTTCTACTTAGTGTAAAAGGCAACTTTTTTTGAGTGGTTGGCTTATAGAACGAGGAATTTTCATAATAATTATTAACGCGTTTTTACTTGGTGTAAAAGACAACTTGTTTTGCGTGGTTGGCTTATAGAACGAGGAATATTCATAATAATTATTAGCGCGTTTCTACTTGGTGTAAAAGGCAACTTGTTTTGCGTGGTTGGCTTATAGAACGAGGAATATTCATAATAATTATAGTGCGCTTTTACTTGGTGTAAAAGCGAACTTGTCATTGCGTGGTTGGCTTATAGAACGAGGAATATTCATAATAATTATTAGCGCGTTTCTACTTGGTGTAAAAGCGAACTTGTTTTGCACCAATAGAACCATTGGAATGGCATCATTTTCCATTGGTACAAATCGTATTATTGGTACCAATGGACCATTGGAATTGCCCTGTACCCAGCCAGGTCACATGGGAAAATAAGTCCCCTTAATGAGATGCATATTCACCAACAGAACCATTGGAATGACACCCTTTTCTATTGGTACCATTGGTACCAATGGACCATCAGTTTGACGAATCGTATCCGTTTGTGTATATTGGACATGTGTGTAGCCAGGGCTAAAAGCGAGGCTCCCATTATATATTTATAATTTTAAATCAAACAATAAACTTGTATTCCACAATTCAGTTAACTTTAGAGCAAATAGCACATTCATGTGACTTTTGAGGGAAAGGCTACGTGTTTTTAGAGAAAAATAATTTGCAAACAGCCCAAGAGTGAACAAAATCTTACATCGAGTTGATAACCTCATATGTACACCCAAAAATAGCAATCATGTTCGATCACATTTAAGAGCCATAATGGCTCTTGATCAGGGGTTTTTGTTTGCAAGCAAACGTTGTCAATTTTTATCAAAAGGCTAGAAAAACAAACCGTGCACTGCAGCTTTATGCAAATTATATGGTATTCGACAATAACACGTGTAAACAGGAACCTACCTTTGCTAATGTACACTGTTTGGCAGATCTTTCCAGCGTAAGATATAAAACTAGTACATGAAATGAATATAAAGAGCTCATCAAGTCAAATCACCTGATCGTACCGTCATTACTGAATAATAAGTCCGAAAAATATGACACGGAATGATCGGTGGGAGACGAAGCTATTTTTAGGAGGATAAGGAACTGCACGCTGGAACGGAACTGAAGCAATTCTCTATTTGCCTCATTTTGCTTGTAAGATTATAACTTTGTGTAATTACGTTAATCATTTCAGTTTGAGTTTTTTTCTGGATTTTTCCCATAGACGCCCACCTCCCGTAAGCGACCACTTTGTCGAGCACCAAGGGTGGTCGCTTACGAGAGAGTTGACTGTATTATAAAAGTCAGTTATACAATGCTTTTGTTATTTCTGATGTTTGTAACCGCAGTTTGTGTGTTATTTTTTTTTACATTTCTTCATATTTGATCAAATTATTTTGATGATCTAACAGGGAGCTCACTTGTGAACACAACATCTGGGGGAAAATATGACATTTGAAGCCCATTTAATGGCCTTCCTTGATTTCAATGTTCTTGAAACTTGGAGGCAATATAAACTGATATCTAATCTCGGGATTTTTAATTATTTCAATTATTTTTTGGTTTTGTTTTTTTTTTAATATCAAGTGGTTCTTAAATTATTGTGAAATTTGTAGGCGTGGACCAAATTACATACAAGAATGGTAAATAAAAGCAGCTGAATCAGCCAATCAAATTTCTCTTTCTCGCAATCAGCCGAAGCAAATTAATCCTCCTCTTTTTTCGTACACTGTTTCAAATGAAATCAAACCACTATGAGATGAAACTGCATTTCCAGATCTCATCATTGTTTCCTTTACATATTAGCCAATGAAGTCGATAGCATGTTTATCCACCGTTTTTATGACCCTTAAAACTTCGTTCAAAATGTTTCCAAAATGCTCTCATAGCATTTGTTCAAACTTTGCCATAATCGAGGCAACTAAGGGAGGTACTTGACAACTCCCATGTCAATGAAACAAAGATCACAACAAATTTTCACCTTTTTATAGTAGGGCTGTGGTAACTGGTCAGTTCTGATATCTTTGTTATTGCCGACGTGGTAAATATCCAGTCTAGCCAACTTAAAGCAATAAAGCATGTGGATTCCCGCGGGAGAATCTGTCCTCTTTGATGAATAGGATCAAACATGTTCTAAGCATAGAAAAGTATCACTGAAAGGAAGCTGTTAAACAAACTATTGGGTGTTTGAGCCTTTCTGAAATGGTGGTACCTAAACTGAAAAATCGAAAACTGAATTACATTATTTTCCTCGTTGACTTCCTCAGTGACTTATTGTAAACCTCTCCGTTCACCACAAAGCACCGCTTTTCTTATAAATAAAACGCGTTAAAATAAGGCTTCTACATACCTCACCAGTCCGTTTATGTGACAGATTGGCCGGCTTGTGCCTTTCTTTTACTCGCGGTCACTGTTTAAATCTTGCAGGGAAACCCAGTTGGACCACCCGAACAGCCTCTGGGACTTTAAATACAGATGCAGTGACACAAAATTTGGCTTAGTGTAAGAAAAGTAAGTCTATCTTTTGAAATAAACGTGACTAATCCCATAAATATATGTTGATAAAAAAATTATATTGTATTTTAGCACGTAAATGTCATTTTTATTATTTAACTCTAAGCAACGGTTTTAAACCAAATTTTTTTCTCTCTCTTGTCAGTTCCAGGTAACGTCATGTTCATGACATTTCAGTTTTGTTTATTGAAAGAACAGGGAGGTTTATGATTATAGACAAAGAACATTTTAAAGAAGGTGGCAGGTTGATTGCGAGGCAAGGAGCAATGAAGAGCGGTTGTATTCGCAGGCTTAGTGTGCAATGGTCTCTTTAAAGACGGATAGTATTAAGCGGTTTTCTTTAACAGTGTTTAAATCTTGAGAAATGCAGTTGGACGAGGAAAATAGTTTAGGACTTTAAATACAAAAACAGAAAGTTTAAGTTTTGAAACGTCACTTATCGCATGGATATAATGTTAATGAAAAACAACGTTTCGTGTATTTCAGCATTTAAACGTCATTTTCTCATGTAACTCGCAGTTAAAAATAGTGATCTTCAGACATTTATACACGATTTCTTAATTGAGCAATTACCATGCAACTCTCTTTGTAGTCGACTTATACCAAAGTATAAAAGTCATCATATTTGTTAGACCCCTTCCCCCTTTGTCAGTGTCAGGAGCCGATTACTGTTTTTTTTTCTTTTTTTATTGTATCGCTTGCTCCGGTACTTATGAGCCTTATGAGTGACAGGGTGAAGCGAATCCTGCGGGCTACGTACCGATTGGCTACCCAACTTTAACCTGAGATCAGGCTCAATTTTCGTTTCGTTTTGTAATAACATTCCGGCAGGCAAGACGAAACGGGTAGCCGTCAGAGAAGAATGTATGAGAACCGCTCAAATTGGGCCTGATCTCAGGTTAACCCAACTTAATTAGGCAAGGCAGGCCTATCAAGCCCGCTGAGGATCAACTGCTTTGCCCTTTGTATAGTAGATCAAGCCAGTTCGGTCAAGATCGCTGAATATTAGCCTTACTCCTTTACAGCGTTAAAAGAAGAACACGCCCAATAACCAGAGTGATATTGCTCCATCGCTTAGTCAAGAGCGCATAAATAACTGGCAACACTCAGTAAGGGAATATACAACAGTTATTAGGCAATTTTCCAGCGGAGATATCAAACAAAAGATATGTCTTTCTTAAATGACAAGAATAATATGCATATTATAAACGCAAACATTTTGTAAAATACTCCAGATATAACTTAAACTCTTTCAAGCTGTGAAAATTGTCAAAATACCTCATAGATTAATCTGGTTTAACACTGATTTACATGTGGAAGCGTCAATGTTTTTAAAAATTCAATTTTCTTCACAACCTAGAAAATGTATTCAGTTTTAGATGAAAAAGGTGGCCCACTCTGTGAAAAAAAAAAGAGCTCTCCATTTAGTTGGTTGATTATTATAGATTATAACAGTTTCTTTTGACTTAGCCCGTCTATAGTCGGAGAACCGTGGGCGTCTGTGATTCACCGGGTTGCTAATCGCGTATGATGGAAGGGAGCTGCTGTTCTAACAACTGGCTAGTTTTTACTTGAATTGTGAACATTCAGATGGAACTTTAAACTAAATAGAATTGATAATTTTGCACTAACTATACTAAAACTAAGATCGAGGCTTTGTTTTTCGTTTTTTTTAATTGATACAGCTGTAGTTTTGGTTTAACTTTGGAGTCCGTGATAGAATCCTAAAGTGTGATTATCAAAACCTTTTCCAGTGGTCAAAACTGTCAAATATCTGTAAAGCAATATTATTTATTTATTTATTTATTTATTTATTTTGGTGGAAGTGTCACTTTGATTTATTCTTTCAGTATATCCTTTAGAAGTTTAAACATTTTTGTGGATGAACAAAGTGGCCGACTCAGTGAAAAAAAAAATGATACTTTCCTGTAGAACAAATTATATTACGAAAAAGTAGTGGTGTAACAGTACTGGTGTAGCAGTAAGAGGTGGTTTTAACAGTGGAGGCAGCGTGGCAGAGCAATTAGGAGCGCCCGCGGCCTTGTAGTCACGAGGTCCCCCCCCCCCCCCCCCCCTTCCGGCCAGCTGGACTTGTTCTCGTCCCGAGTTCAAATCCTCGGTCACGCTTGTGAAAAGCCAGAACAAAACAGCTTAGAATCGTAGGAGGTTGTTTTAACTTTAGATGTTATCCTCTGTTAATCGTGATCATTGAAATGAACGTTTGAACTTACAGGTGGTGCTATGATACTAAAACCATTCCCTCCTGTTGTGATATTCAATAATTTTGCTCTTTTTGGATTCTAAAGAATGATTATCAAAACCCCGGATCAAAACACAAAAAAGCAAAGAAAGAACTTGGCAAATCCCCACTGCCAAGCCATCATGAGCTTACGCTTGGTCAATAACGTATACAATTAGGCTGAAAACTAAGCAATACTGTCAGGCCGCTTTCCATGGAGATAAAAAAAATGACAAAAAGAATTGCCAAGAAGTATATACATATTAATGAAAAAAGGCGCCCTTGTTTCAGGCAATACTTTGGCCCCGTTCACATGAATCCGTTGTTATTTAAGAACGAAGATTTTTTGTTGTTGTTTGATTTGGTATGTTTTGTTTTGTTTTCTCCGGTTTGGCCTATCGATGACAACAGTATCCGGTGACAACAGTTACCGAGAATGCATCTTATCAACATGCTTTCCAAAGTGGAGACTTTTGAATACGTTTGCTTCTTGTTTACGTGTAGACGGACGAAAACGGGAGGTTTTCGAATACCATGATGTCATAAATCATATGCCACGAGTTGCTATCGTTTTTCCATCGTTTTTGAATTGTGAGGATGGGCGTAAACCCGGTGGTGTGCGCACTACGATTGCGATGCATTGTGGATTCCAAATTTTCAAGATGGCGGCGAAGGTCGAGAAATTTCGCAGGTTATATGCTTTATTTTTCAATAGATACAGTTCTTTCCTTAGATCGTTTTTCTCGATTTCATAAGCTAATATTTGTTTAGATTTTTCCTGTGAAGAAAAACAAATCAATATTCTTCATTTCAATCTAAAACGAGGAGCCCGAATATTCCTCCTGTAAGAGCATGAAATTTGAACCCGGTTTTTAAGAAGCTATAATTTTCATTATATTACCCGTCGAAAGTAGAAGATAGTTTTAAGTGTTTCTACAAACCTTGTTCTACGCTAATTTTTTATCGCTCCCCAACGCGCCCCACGTTTTGTGATACTTTTTCCGAATCACAACCGGCATGTTTTCATGGGAAAATGTAGCCTCGCGAAGACCAATGTGACATGTCACTGGAAGTGTTACTGTTGTAATCACAAGCTGATCACAAAATAGCGGGGCAGCGGCGGCTGGTTCCTCCAAACAATAGCATTAGGTGAGCATGAAATGTTCGAAATTGGTATATAAATAGGCTGATGTAGGAATACATCATGAATACATCATGATGTAGGTACTCTGATGTAGGAATGTCTGTTTTTGTAATAGGACTAAAAAAAGCATAATAAAATTGCAGTCATACATGTGATTCCCTGCAGACTGCAGAATGCAGACTTGGTGCTAACAGAGAAACAAGTCCTTGAAAAGATAACCCCTTCAACTTCGATTCTCTTATTACAGCTAGCAAGTGAACATCTTGCAATGCTGAATGACAAAACAAAATAAGCTCACTGTGTTTAAATACCGTGGCCGGGTATTCTGAAGAAGCTCCTAGTATTATGATTATGTCACAGCTATGCATATCAGTACCTCTTAGCACTAGTTGCACTGATTTCACGGCGAATTCAAAATTTTCGGCGAACCGCGGGTCCTACCTCCAGTGCTTTTCATGATTGAAGCATTGAACAAAGCGTAAATGTGCCGACTTTTCTCGGTCAGTAAACAGCAGCAAACAGGATGCAAGTGATTACGAACAAAATACACCAGAATACACTTATCAACGGAATGAGACTGTTTTTTCCCACAGAATTGGACTGACTTTCTTTTTCAAGAGCTTCCGGAAGAGATTCAAAGCAAAATGGTATATATCTACAGCGTAATTAACGAATATTCACTCCGCAGTCGAGATGTTCACCCCACGCCACCTTGACACAAATGATCAGATTTTGAATACCGCCCATGATGCTTGGCGATCGTAGTTCGCACACCACCTGGGCGTAAACTTTGAAAACGGCTACGTGCGGAAGCGTATTTTTCAGAGAGCGGAGATAAAGTTTCCGTTTCCAAAAATACCCGGAAACGTGTGGACGAGCTTCTGTTTATAATTTACCAAAATGCCTTTATAATTTATTAAAACTGGCTATTTTTTATTTTTTATTTTCTGCCAATCATACCAATTCACGAAGTAGTCAAACTTCTAAAAAATTTAAATAAATAAACAAGGTTAGGCAAATTTTCTTGTCCTATGATAGTCACAGGTTATTATTTTTATTATTATTTTTTACCTTTTTACTTTTGATTTTTGGTTTAACATGGAAGAGCAAATTGATAGCAAATTACATTTTCAACAAGCGCATTGGTAGCTTGATCGCCAGGCAAGAAGCAATGAGGAGCGGATGTATTCGTAGGTTAATGCAATGATAAAGACGGGCAGCTTTAAAGTGGTCTTTTTTAGTCGAGATACGTCAGCATCCGATATCAGTTTCTTTCGCTTGAGAGCTGCGAATTGTCTGCAATCTAAACTAGCGGATACAATTAAAAATAAAATCCGATTTCAGCAATGACAGGGATCAAAAATGTCTAAACATAGAAAACTATCCCTGAAAGGAAACTGTTGAATAAACTATTGGGTCTTTGAGCCTTTCTGAAGGTGTGATCTCGGGATTATTAATTTTTTTTAATATTGAGTGGTTCTATAAACATACTATCGTGAAATTTGTAGGCATGGACCAAATTACATACAAAAATGGTAAAAAGGCAGCCAAACGCAAGCTAACCAAATTCTTCTTCCGCCCAATCGACCAAAGCAATCCTCCTCGTTTTTCATACACTGTTTCAAATGGAATCAAACCACTGTCAGATGAAACTGCATTTTTCCAGACCTCATCATTTTCCCTTTACTTATTATAGCCAATGATGGCGATAGCATGTTTATCCACTGTTTTTATGATCCTTAAAATTTTGTTTTGAAATATTTCCAAAATGCTCCCATAGAATTTGTTCAAACTTTATCATAATCGAGGCAACTAAGGGAGATACATGACAACTCCCATGTCATTGAAACATGGATCACATCAAATTTTCATCTCAAATACTCAAACTTGTAAAGAGGTACTCCAGTGTAGCTAACTTAAAGCGATAAAGCATATACATGGATTAACGAGCGAGAATCTGTGTTCTTTGATGAAAAATGGCATCAAACATGTTCTAAGCATAGAAAACCATCCCTGAAAGGCAACTGTTAAATAAAGTATTGAGTCTTTGAGCCTTTCTGAGATAGTGGGACCTAAAACTGAAAAGATCGAAAAAAGAACCGTATTTTCCTCGTTGTCTTCCTCAGGGACTTAAACTTCTCCGTTCACCACGTACAAAACACCGCTTTGTTATAAACAAAACACGTGAAAATAAAGTATCTCACACATACCTCACCAGTCAGTTAATGTTATAGTTTGGTGCTTATGCCCTTCTTTTCCTCTCCACTCGGTTTAAATATTGGGAAACGCAGCTGGACCACTCGAATGGTTTTTTGTCTTCAAATACAAATGTGAGACGGCTTACTGTAAGAACAGGAAGTCTAGGTTTTAAAATAAACGTGCCGTGTGCCGTCATCCACACATGTCCAATATACACAAACGGATACGATTCGTCAAACTGATGGTCCATTGGTACCAATGGTACCAATAGAAAAGGGTGTCATTCCAATGGTTCTGTTGGTGAATATGCATCTCATTAAGGGGACTTTGATTATTTTCCCATGTGACCTGGCTGGGTACAGGGCAATTCCAGTGGTCCATTGGTACCAATGGTACGATTTGTACCAATGGAAAATGATGCCATTCCAATGGTTCTATTGGTGCAAAACAAGTTCGCTTTTACACCAAGTAGAAACGCGCTAATAATTATTATGAATATTCCTCGTTCTATAAGCCAACCACGCAATGACAAGTTCGCTTTTACACCAAGTAAAAGCGCACTATAATTATTATGAATATTCCTCGTTCTATAAGCCAACCACGCAAAACAAGTTGCCTTTTACACCAAGTAGAAACGCGCTAATAATTATTATGAATATTCCTCGTTTTATAAGCCAACCACGCAAAACAAGTTGCCTTTTACACTAAGTAGAAACGCGCTAATAATTATTATGAATATTCCTCGTTCTATAAGCCAATTACCACGCAAAACAAGTTGCCTTTTACACCAAGAAAAGACGCGCTAATAATTATTATGAATATTCCTCGTTCTATAGGCTAACGACGCAAAACAAGTTCGCTTTCACGCAAAGTGGAAACGTGCTAATAGTTACAAAGCGAGGGCGACGTATATAACTAGCGCTAAACAAGTTGTCTTTTACACCAAGTAAAAACGCGTTAATAATTATTATGAATATTCCTCGTTCTATAAGCCAATTACCACGCAAAACAAGTTGCCTTTTACACCAAGAAAAGACGCGCTAATAATTATTATGAATATTCCTCGTTCTATAGGCTAACGACGCAAAACAAGTTCGCTTTCACGCAAAGTGGAAACGCGCTAATAGTTACAAAGCGAGGGCGACGTATATATCTAGCGCTAATAATATCTCAAGGTGCTGCGAGTATAACAAACATCGTACGAACATTATAAAATTGAAAGGTAACGCGTCACTCTCGTGTTCGTTCTGTTTATTGTGATTCACGAGCAAACAACAACATGACATATGAATGTCTTCTTTCCTGTACACAAGCACTATTTCTTGGTAATTCTTACTTGTTTAAAAGAACCCGAAACAACGCGGAAAGGCACGAAACTAGCAAAGTGGTATTGAGGCAACAGGTTTTAACAACTGCATGTACTCAATTCACTGTGAAATTAACTTCTGAAATTACTTAGCGCAATGTCATTATCTACATGGAAGTGTTTAAACCAAAACAAGTTTTCAATGAGGAGTTTCCGAAAAGGATGGTTATATCATGCTGTTGGTTAT